>NC_090257.1:40795094-40800094 GCF_037325665.1 Littorina saxatilis
TGTAAATGAGCTCGTGTCAAACGTCTGGCAGAGACCAAATTTTCCACTGCTCATTTCTATGTATTATGCATAAATTATGCGAAGTCAGATATGTGAATGTGATATAAATTCGAAGAAAAGGGGAAGAGTCTAATGCAGGTCACTGGTATAGTGCAAAGTAGTTGTCCAGTTTCAGCATATTCTATCACGCTGAAAATGTGTTTTTTTTTATAAGGAGACTTGTTACACTAGCAGTTGGATCGAGTACACACACCAACCAAAATCAGATGTTGACGCCAGACTTGACTTCACCATAATTATTGAGTCAGTTTAACGTCCTCTCAGATAAGTTGGAACAGGTATTGGTAATTCGCTGAGGA
Source organism: Littorina saxatilis (assembly GCF_037325665.1). Classification (NCBI taxonomy): domain Eukaryota; kingdom Metazoa; phylum Mollusca; class Gastropoda; order Littorinimorpha; family Littorinidae; genus Littorina; species Littorina saxatilis. The sequence continues at coordinate 40,795,454 of NC_090257.1, forward strand.
TAGGGTGTGATGTTTTGACTCGAGCAAACCGAAGTGGTCGTCTTCTTCGACACGCCAACATAAGAATTGTCTCGTTGGACTTGAAAAGGCATGTGCAGAAATATAAGTGTCACTACTCCCATCGCTCAACTCAACGAACAACCCCCACCATCCCTGCCCCGTTCACCCCCTCCCCCTTCCCTCGTCTGCACCCCCCCCCCCCCCCCCCCCCCCGAAACAAAATGATCCGCCTGATACATGGAACTGCATACTCAGTAAAAAATCAGATAGCTTTATTGCATGTAGCCCGGCTTTTGCCTGGAGTCAGCCCTTCTTGGTTCAAACAATGATTTCTTGAAATAAATCTTAATACAGTTATAACAAGAAAAACAAAAGGGGCACAAACTCAAGCAAATGCTTATATCACGTGACCCAAATAAATGTTCAATTGCGCAAAAATCGGACGTTCTGTGTGTGTGTGTGTGTGTGTGTGTGTGTGTGTGCGTGCGCGTGTGTGTGTGTGTGTGTGTGTGCGTGCGCGTGTGTGTGTGTGTGTGTGTGTGTGTGCGTGTGTGTGTGCGTGCGCGCGCGTGTGTGTATGTGTGTGTGTGTGTGTGTGTGTGTGTTCGTGTGTGTGTGTTTGTGTGTGTGTGTGGTGGGGTGGGGGTGGGTGTGTGATATATATATAACATAGCTGACAGTCCGTGTATGTTGGAAGCACTATCACGGAATGTCAAAAATGTCTCACGAGTCGTGTTGTACGGTTACACGTGGGTCAATGTTTAAAACAATGAAAAGTGGATTCAATTTCTCCTTTGGGACCACAAAGAGTTCATGTACGTTGTATACCGCATCCTTATTATGACTTTTATCCGTTCAGCTCACGGGTTCGTGATGTGAGAAAGTGAAGCCTGTGTAGTTCTTGTCATACACCATAGAATGTATATTTACATTGTCTGCAGTGGAATCCCTCTTTTTAAGGCCTGATTTTCTCACATTTTAGGAGGTCTTAAAAGGGGGGTTACACAGTGCAACCTCAATATTTTAAGGCCTGATTTTCTCAAATTTGTGGAGGTCTTAAAGAGGTCGGTTCCACAGTAGAACCTTCATTCTTTAAGGCCTGATTTTCTCCATTTTGTTAAGGCCTTAAAAGGGAGGTTCGACTGTACCACATTATTAATATGACGTGTGTACCACATTATTAATATGACGACTGTAGCACATTATTAATATGACGTGTGTATCCCTTCCTTTCACAAGTCCGCAATGTCTCTGCGGTTGTCCTGGTATTCGTCGTGTTGCTCTTGCCTGGCGTGCTTGTGACGGTCCTGTTTGGGAGCAGTGTTCCCCAGAATCTCCATCTGGTGCATGATACTATCCTCACCCCCGTCCGCTCCTTCCCCCTCCCCCATCGCTCCGGCCACCCAGCGCTGTTGGTCGGGGTCAAGCTTGCTGCCCGTAAGATCCTTGGCCTCGCCGTCGTTGTGCCCGAAGGACAGGTATCGTTTCCGGAGCTCCCCGATCTGCTCCCAGAACGAGGCTTCCGGTGACTCACCGGGGATGACCTCCCTGTCCCGCTGCCAGTCGTCATACTCCTGAAACGGTATTCATGAGCAGATTTCAATTTAAAATGACGTTAGCGGCTATCTGGTTGATAGTTAACTTGCTCTAAATCCTTGTTATTCGTATCGTCTTCGTTAAACACGTGAGTACGGTATTTTGGGGTTTCTAATTTTGACTGTTATTCACGTACATAATGTTAGAAAGTCGTAAGCTATTTAGGTTTTTACATCGCTTCTTGCTCTGTACGAATGCGCACCATGTATACTTGGTCTCGAGTCTGTGTGTACACACGAAGGGGGATAAGGCACTAGCAGATCTTCACATAAGTTGACCTGAGAGATCGGAACAATCTCCACCCTTAACCCACCAGGCGCGGCTTGGATTCGAACCCCGAACCTTCCACACGGAAGGCAGATGTCTTAGCCACAAGGCCATTGTGCCCGTCTGATCTGGATTTGAAATCCAATGCTATCCAATGCTCTACGAACTTAGCTATCAGACCGCCCTATAAAGGAAGAAACCAACCTGGACATTGTCCAGCAGCAGTTTTTTCAAGTCCACGCCCTTGAGGCGTTCTTCGTCCAGTCCCAGCGCCATAATGTCCTTGTAGCTGATCGTCTTGCCGCGCTTGATCGTCTCGTCCTTGTCCTTGTCGTGGTCGTGGTCCTGAAAATGCAATGCAATGCAATGCAATACAATACAATACAATACTAATCTAATATATATCATAATTGTAGGTGACAGTCTTGCCGCGTCTTATCGTCTCATCTTTCTTATTGTCATGGTCGTGGTCCTTTTAATGCAATACAATGCAATACAATACAAACCGCACCTCAAACAACACACACAAGCATATAAAATACCGTTACAATTTTCAGATAAAAAATATCAACATATTTAGAATAAAGCATAAACCTCATCGCAGTCAGCAGAATGCACGACGCGGCCATGGACGTCCTGAAAGCGGTCATTAACATATATAAAATCAAGCATTAACCTTGTCGCCGTCAGCAGAATGCATGACGAGGCCATGGACGTCCTGAAAGCGGTCATTAACATATCTAAAATCAAGCAAAAACCTTGTCGCCGTCTGCAGAATGCATGACAAGGCCTGGATGTCCTAAAAGCGGTCATTAACATATTTAAGACAAAGCATTAACCTTGTCGCCGTCCGCAGAGTACATGACAAGGCCATGGACGTCCTGAAAGCAGTCATTAACATATCTAAAATCAAGCACAAACCTTGTCGCCGTCCGCAGAATGCATGACGAGGCAATGGACGTCCTGGAAGCGGTCGTTAACATATTTAAAATCAAACACAAACCTTGTCGCAGTCAGCAGAATGCATGACGAGGCCATGGACATCCTGAAAGCGGTCATTAACATATTTAAAATCAAGCATTAACCTTGTCGCCGTCAGCAGAATGCATGACGAGGCCAATTACGTCCTGAAAGCGGTCATTAACATATCTAAAATCAAGCAAAAACCTTGTCGCCGTCTGCAGAATGCATGACGAGGCCTTGGACGTCCTGAAAGCGGTCATTAACATATTTAAAATCAAGCACAAACCTTGTCGCCGTTAGCAGAATGTATGACGAGGCCATGGACATCCTGAAAGCGGTCATTAACATATTTAAAATCAAGCACAAACCTTGTCGCCGTCAGGAGAATGCATGACGAGGCCATGGACATCCTGAAAGCGGTCATTAACATATTTAAGATAAAGCATTAACCTTGTCGCCGTCTGCAGAATGCATGACGAGGCCATGGACGTCCTGGAAGCGGTCATTAACATATTTAAGATAAAGCATTAATCTTGTCGCCGTCTGCAGAATGCATGACGAGGCCATGGACGTCCTGGAAGCGGTCATTATCATATTTAAGATAAAGCATTAACCTTGTCGCCGTCTGCAGAATGCATGACGAGGCCAGGGACGTCCTGGAAGCGGTGGTTAACAAATTCAGATAAAGCATTAACCTTGTCGCTGTCTGCAGAATGCATGACGAGGCCATGGACGTCCTGGAAGCGGTCCTGGGCGGCAGAGTCTTCCTTGGTCTTGATGAACTTGAGTTGCTTGACGTCGTGATCGTGTCCCCCGTCCCCGTGCATCAGGTGCTCGCCGTCCGCTACCGTCGGTAATCCTTCCTTCTTCTCCTCTTCCCCTCCGCCTCCACCACCAACACCCATCAGAGCGCTGACGTCACCGGCTGACGCCATCTGGTCACGTGACTTGGGATCGTGCACGTTCAGCGAGTCCTTCCCGAGGATGTCGATGTCGCCCACCTTGTAAGGACCTTGAGCTTTCTTAGCGTCAGGGTCAGAGTCGTGCACGTGACCTTCACCTTGACCTTCAGCTTCACCTTCGTTCCCGTGCACCATCTGCTCCACGTCACCGGCCTTGAATTCTCCTTTAATGGCGTCGTCTGGTTTTCCCTGCTCAGGCGCTGAAAAAACATACATATCTCGATTGAACATTGGAATGTCCTTCTTTGAGACATGTGACATCAGAGTCTGACTAAAACTCCTATTTGGGCGGATAGCCCATTTTTCAAAAGAGTGCATGTTTGTGTGAGTTTAATATAAAAGGAATTCTAACTAAAATCGATCGATATATAACGGTTATTTGTATGTTTGACCCAAATAACGTATAATATAGAATTATAAGAAGTCCCTCTGATTCACCTTTTCTTTGTGGCGAAGAAGGTTGGTAATCTTAACTCGGAAATGACTCTGTTGTCGTTATAAGATTTACTTCTGATAAGGCACAAGTTTTTATTTTGAACAGTTACGAAGAGAGACAGAAGCAGGCAGGCACCCACTGGTACATAACACGATGAACAGTTACAAAGAGAGACAGAAGCAGGCAGGCACCCACTGGTACATAACACGATGAACAGTTACAAAGAGAGACAGAAGCAGGCAGGCACCCACTGGTACATAACACGATGAACAGTTACAAAGAGAGACAGAAGCAGGCAGGCACCCACTGGTACATAACACGATGAACAGTTACAAAGAGAGACAGAAGCAGGCAGGCACCCACTGGTACATAACACGATGAACAGTTACACAGAGAGACAGAAGCAGGCAGGCACCC
>NC_090257.1:40802594-41030094 GCF_037325665.1 Littorina saxatilis
CATAGACATATAGGCATAGACATGACATAGTCATCTATAGACACAGACATCTACAGACACAGACATCTACAAACACAGACATACACATAGACATATAGGCATAGACATGACATAGTCATCTATAGACACAGACATCTACAGACACAGACATCTACAGACATAGACATACCCTTCTATACAGACAAAAACATAAACATATACAGACATAGACAACTTTGTTATTTCAAATGAGAAATGTGCGCGTGGAGCATATCACAACAATCTATATAACATGTGAAAACCACTTCCAGCGTCTATATATATATACGACTAGTGTCTGTCTGTCTGTCTGTCTGTCTGTCTGTCTGTTCGCGATGCACGGCCAAAGTTCTCGGTGGATCTTTTTCAAATTTGGACACCGTATTCAGCTACACCCCGGACACAACCTCATCGATGAAATATTTCAACACGTGCTCTCAGCGCGCAGCGCTGAACCGATTTTGGTTTTTCGCGCGCAGCGCTGAACCGATTTTGGTTTTTCTCTCGATCCATTCCCAGTAACTCTTCCTTATCTTCTCCAGTGTTTTCAGCCGCGTTTGTCTCTCTTCCTCCGTGCGGTGCGCCGGCGAAGCCGGCGTACACCCGGCAAAGCCGGGTCCCAGGCGCAGCCTGGTATTCAGCTCTACTTCTTCCAGGCGAAGCCGGTACCCGGCGAAGCGGGTATTCATCTAGTTAAAAATATTTAAAACAACAACAACAACAACAACAACAACAACAACAACAACAACAACAACAACAACACCAACAACAACAACACCAACAACACCAACACCACCAACAACAACAACAACAACATGAAGATACACAAACTCCGGAAATAACCCTGTCGGGTTTGTATGGGTTGTAAAAAAGTGGATAGCCTACTCTTGCTTTTAGTGAGGCAAACTTTCAACACGAGCTCCTTGTCCACGTGTTTCAGACTCACCCTTCGCTAGTGACTGGCCTATAATGTCACGTGGGAAAGTTAATTGCCTCAATAAAAGCAAGAGCTAGTATTCACTCTTTCCTTTTTCACAAACCATACATAACCCGACAGACTTATTTCCGAACATCAACTATTCAGTACACGACGAGAGTAGTTTCACTCTACCTTGCCCGCCTGGTACTGCTCTTGCCCTAGCCTCTCTGGGTCTTGGAGCCCGCCCTGGACCCCGTCCACCGGCTGGTCAGCATTGACGATGTGATCTGCGTTGTCCTGCGAGTTAGAACTCGGCTCCTCCTGCTGGGCTTCTAGTTGTGCAACCTCGTGATCGGCGAAAGCTTGGTTCTCAAACGCTTGATGTTGTTCTGGGGCATTTTCAGAATCTTGATGTTGTTCTTGAACGTTCTCAAAAGCTTGATTGTTTTCTGGGACGTTCTCAGAATCTTGGTTGTGTTCTTGGACATTCTCGAAAGCTTGGTTGTGTTCTGGGGCGTTTTCAGAATCTTGGTTCTGTTCTTCGACATTCTCAAAAGCTTGGTTCTGTTCTTCGACGTTCTCAAAAGCTTGGTTCTGTTCTTCGACGTTCTGAAAAGCTTGGTTCTGTTCTTCGACATTCTCAAAAGCTTGTCCTGGGACGTTCTCCGAGTTAGAGTCTTGTGATTCTTGGTTTTGCTGGTGGATGTTTTCTGTCTGACCCGCAGTGTCGCGAAGCACGTGGTTGCTTTCCTGTTCCTCTGCGTGGACAAAAGAGGTAAGATACCGGTAAAAAATTGATCATAGGGGTAACGAAGTGTGTGTGTGTGTGTGTGTGTGTGTGTGTGTGTGTGTGTGTGTGTGTGTGTGTGTGTGTGTGTTTGTGTGTGTGTGTATGTGTGTGTATGTGTGTGTGTGTGTGTATGTGTGTGTGTGTGTGTGTGCGTGTGTGAGTGTGCATGTGTGTGTGTGTGTGAGGGGGTGCGTGTGGGTGTGTATGGGTGTGTGTGTGTAAGAGAAACATGCGCACAAGCATCTCACATCACATGAGACGGGCAATCTGTCTACATTAATGTGTGTGCTTTATTAGTTTATGGTTAGAATGATAAGTATACCTAACTTAAGAACGCTTTGAGTAAATATTGAAGGTAAGTAGATCCTCCCACCCCACCCTCCCCTTCTACCCACAAAATCCTTTTTCCCCCATGAATCCTGATCGAACGTGTTGTTGACTGTGCATGCAAAGGAAAACGATTTTCCTTGTCACACATGTTACTGACGCGACTGATTGAACACATGGTGCCCTTACTTTATAAAGGTCGGACTTTCCGCGGCTGTAAATTCGATTCCCTGTGGCATGTCTTTCGATTTCAACTGGAGACACCCTCCTTTTTGTATAAACAATCGCGATAGTGTGCACCAGCATTGATGTGTCCAGGTGTTTACATGGCATGGCATAGGAGCTTCATTCCACTTGGTCACGTGACCAAAATCAACATCCTCGGTGTCTTTGGTGCAGCCTGAGAATATTGTTGGTAAATTAATTTCGAAGATTGATACTGGTGGACAATTATTTCAACAAAATCAAAATTCGACATCCGACAATGTTGCCCTAGGCCCTTCTTGATTACGAAGTCTTGAACGCATCTGCCTTTGTACATGCAACGCAGATGCTATCGTCAAAATCAGTTTCCGGGTGGGGGAGTGTGACGGGGGGGGGGTCGGTTTGTATTTGCAGTTTGAAGGGACCGCTCATTATTTCGTTTAAGCATCAGAATAAAAACAGGTATCTATTCTGCGATTTAATTATCCAAATTAGACAAATTAAGTGCAGATACATCTTCGTTCGAACTGAAGGTCTAACAAAACAACAACGACATTTAGCCACACAAATCAAACTGTTTTAAACAAAAGTTAGGGGGGGAGGAGTTGAGGGGGGGGGGGGGGAGGGGGGCTGTAAAATCTGCAGAAATGAAGCAAGCAAGGAGGACATAAAATGCGTACCTTTTGTTGCAGGCTTTGATTCGATGCAGGACAAGAAAAACACAACAAGAAAACCACAGAGAACCGCTTTAGTCATTCGTCTCATGTCGGCCATGTTTATGAACCACTGCTTACACAACACAACTAACACCATGTAAACTAGATAATCCTCTTTCGGAGATTCATTAGCAATAATCCGTTGTCACTTTCCTCTGAATCGTCTTTTTGAAATCTTTGGACGGAAGCACTTTTATACGTCAAGAGGATCAATCATTATTGTAAAATTAAGTGACGAAATGTCCATCCAAAATGACCACAGAAAGCATGTTGAGCACAACAAACACAAAAAATGTTCAAACAAGTTGAAATTGTGTGTGCAGAAAGTGTACACGCTGTTAAGTCCACGTTGACGCGATTTGAGTCACATCTTGGGACTTCATTGATCAATCCACAGGCACAGGAAATAGCTCTAATCCTCTATCAGCTGTGTTTAACAAAGATGTTCTTTCTGCGTTGGCCATCGTGTACATCAGAGCTTTAAAGTGTGTAGAGAGTGGAAAGTATAACCCCCTTTTTAAGACATAAATGTGAGAAAATCAGGTCTAATCCTCTACCAGCTGTATGTTTACACATTTGTTTTCTGCGTTGACCATCGTGTAAGCTTACATCAAAGCTTTAATCCTCTATCAGTTGTGTTTAAAGATACACTGTAAAGTGGGACAGCACCCCCCCCCCCCCCCCACCCTTTTCATACATAACAAAAATGTAAGAAAATCAGGTGTTAAAAGGGAGGGAGTCTTGAAATGGAGGTAAATTTCCACAGGTTATCAACAGACACAAAGTTTGAGAAAGCAGTTCTATTTTTGACTCACATGCGAAGCAAAAGTGAGTCTATGTACTCACCCGAGTCGTCGTCCGTCCGTCCCGGCGTCCGTCCGGAAAACTTTAACGTTGGATATTTCTTGGACACTATTCAGTCTATCAGTACCAAATTTGGCAAGATGGTGTATGATGACAAGGCCCCAAAAAACATACATAGCATCTTGACCTTGCTTCAAGGTCAAGGTCGCAGGGGCCATAAATGTTGTCTAAAAAACAGCTATTTTTCACATTTTCCCCATTTTCTCTGAAGTTTTTGAGATTTAATACCTCACCTATATATGATATATAGGGCAAAGTAAGCCCCATCTTTTGATACCAGTTTGGTTTACCTTGCTTCAAGGTCAAGGTCACAGGAGCTCTTCAAAGTTGGATTGTATACATATTTTGAAGTGACCTTGACCCTGAACTATGGAAGATAACTGTTTCAAACTTAAAAATTATGTGGGGCACATATTATGCTTTCATCATGAGACACATTTGGTCACATATGATCAAGGTCAAGGTCACTTTGACCCTTATGAAATGTGACCAAAATAAGGTAGTGAACCACTAAAAGTGACCATATCTCATGGTAGAAAGAGCCAATAAGCACCATTGTACTTCCTATGTCTTGAATTAACAGCTTTGTGTTGCATGACCTTGGATGACTTTGACCTTGGGTCAAGGTCACATGTATTTTGGTAGGAAAAATGTGTAAAGCAGTTCTTAGTGTATGATGTCATTGCTAGGTTTAGCTGAAGGTCAAGGTCATGTAAAGGTCAAGGTCAAGCATGTGAGTCGTATGGGCTTTGCCCTTCTTGTTTTTAAGGGAGCTAGGAGGCCTTGAATATGGGGTTACTAAAAAGGGGTTCTTCTTCTCCTTCTTCTGCTTTCCCGTTGGCATGCTAGACTGTCAAGCTTGTTCACGTGACGAAGTTCGCCAGGGACTCCGCTGGGCCCCACAGTTTCTCCTTCAGGTCCACCATCTCTGGCCAGAACTGTCGTCTCAGGTCCGCAAAGGTTGAGCAAAAGGGGTTCAACTGTACTTTTCTTTTCGTGAAGACAATTATGTAGGCCTACACCAACATGAATTTGTCCAGGCTTTCTCCTGGGATGTGACCTAATTCTTCCACTTGAAGAATGTACCAAACTTCAACAGAAAGTCTCCTTCTTACGTAGACTGGTAATATTTTCCTGAATTAATTGACATGGGTGTCAATGATAAAACTGATTAATTCAGCAAAACAAAAACAAACACACAAAAAAAGCACAGAAGGCAGGTAATCATGAGTCTGGTGATTTACAGACATAGACTTAGAACACTTTATTATCTCAAGACGAGAAACTCAGGTGTGGTGTATCACAGCAGACAATGATTTAGTTGAAGATGGGGTATGTATGTGTGTCAGTGGAAATGTACGCATAGTCTGTGTGAAAACCTGAACAGATCCGTCATGATTAGCAAGATTGTTCACACGAGACGAGAAGGAACGTGTCTTCAACTAAATCATGTGTCTGTTTCTGACAATCGGTGTTCGGCCATCTTGCCGCGATTTTGTTCCTGCTGTTGCACATATTCAAATCAGGAATTTAGATACTTTATGAGAAATAAATTAAGCTATAAATATCACAAATGCTAATGATAACATATTCTAAAAAGTACATGTAATAACTTCATGGGCCTGTGGTCACTTTCGTTCTCGAACAACGTATCGTGCGTCGTGGCAACTGCTTCTTCTTCTTCTTCGTTCGTGGGCTGAAACTCCCACGTATTTACGTGTATGACCGTTTTTACCCCGCCATTTAGGCAGCCATACGCCGCTTTCGGAGGAAGCATGCTGGGTATTTTCGTGTTTCTATAACCCACCGAACTCTGACATGGATTACAGGATCTTTTCCGTGCGCACTTGGTCTTGTGCTTGCGTGTACACACGAAGGGGGATAAGCCACTAGCAGGTCTGCACATAAGTTGACCTGGGAGATCGGAAAAATCTCCACACTTAACCCACCAGGCGGCCGCGGCCGGGATTCGAACCCTCGACCTTCCGATTAAGAGGCCGACGTCTTACCACCACGCCACAGCGCCCGTCCGTGGCAACTGCGAAATGCGTTATTCACTTTCTTATCAATTTCAGACTGAAAATTAAATCATAACCTTTGACGCTTCGCTTGACAAATAACATAGAAGCTGCTTATCATTATGCTGGGGTTTGGCATGCTATTCAACCGACAAGTATCACTGAGAGTTTAACTCTTTCTGGTTTTGAACTCTTTTCTGATCAAGTTTCTGTAGAAGTTTTTGGACTAAAACCGCGGCGATGTGCGAGAGGTAAAGAAAATCGATGATTTGAATTGGTTGAAATCCACAACATGTGACGGTGCGCGCGACAAACTTTTGAGGGAGGCAACACATGTGACAATGATTGATTTTGAAACTGACGACTACACCCCGGCTGCACAAATTAACATGGCGTCGTTTGAAAAAGAAAATAGAGTCGAGTCACCGCAAAAATGAAAGATCGAGAACAAAACTGTGTATAAGAGCAAATACACACAAACCGTGCGGGGGGGGGGGGGGGGGGGGTGGTATAAAAAGCCCAGAAATAGACAGATAGAGAGTCTGCTATGGCCTGTAGGACTAGAAGCACCATCATCATCATCAGATAGACTTTATCGTATGTTGGTAAATTTAAATATGTTTTAGTTGGCCTCCCCCACGAAGGGATGTAACACATGAGAAGTTATTCAACTATATGATCCTATCATGTGTTTTATCACTTTTTATACCCATTTCTTAACCATATCTTCATCCTTCCTCCGGTGGTTGTAAAAGTACGCCTGCGGGTCTTGCTTGGTTCTGGCCACTTCCAACTTGAGTCGATGGTGTGTGTTGTTTTTTGTGGTTTTTTTCTCTCACAAAGTCTATCGAGAGAGAGAGAGAGAGAGAGAGAGAGAGAGAGAGAGAGAGAGAGAGAGAGAGAGAGAGAGAGAGAGAGAGAGAGAGAGAGAGAGAGAGAGAGAGAGAGAGAGATCAAATCAAATCAAATCAAATCAAATTTTATTTTTCGAGGGTTGTAGCATAAGCAATACAACGAGCTTTTTTTCAACCAGCCCTCGCCCAGAGAGGGGACTAATCTAATCACATATTTACACGGATATTAACGTAGAAACAAGTCGCGTAAGGCGAAAATACAACATTTAGTCAAGTAGCTGTCGAACTCACAGAATGAAACTGAACGCAATGCAACGCAGCAAGACCGTATACTCGTAGTCCACCGCTCACGGCATAGGCAGTGAAATTGACAAGAAGAGCGGGGTAGTAGTTGCGCTGGGAAGGATAGCACGCTTTTCTGTACCTCTCTTCGTTTTAACTTTCTGAGCGTGTTTTTAATCCAAACATATCATATCTATATGTTTTTGGAATCAGGAACCGACAAGGAATAAGATGAAAGTGTTTTTAAATTGATTTGGAAAATTTAATTTTGATAATAATAATTTTTATATTTAATTTTCAGAGCTTGTTTTTAATCCGAATATAACATATTTATATGTTTTTGGAATCAGCAAATGATGGAGAATAAGATAAACGTAAATTTGGATCGTTTTAGAAATTTTTATTTTTTTTTACAATTTTCAGATTTTTAATGACCAAAGTCATTAATTAATTTTTAAGCCACCACGCTGAAATGCAATACCGAAGTCCGGGCTTCGTCGAACATTATCCGACCAAAATTTCAACCAGTTTAGTTGAAAAATGAGGGCGTGACAGTGCCGCCTCAACTTTCACGAAAAGCTGGATATGACGTCATCAAAGACATTTATCAAAAAAATGAAAAAAACGTCTGAGGATATCATACCCAGGAACTCTCATGTCAAATTTCATAAAGATCGGTCCAGTAGTTTAGTCTGAATCGCTCTACACACACACACAGACACACACACACACACGCACATACACCACGACCCTCGTCTCGATTCCCCCTCTACGTTAAAACATTTAGTCAAAACTTGACTAAATGTAAAAAAGGTAGAGAAAAACAACATATGAATATTTACACATTACATATTATACACAAATATAAAGCGTCGTATATGTAACGTAGTGAAAACAATGCTGAATACACATGCATGAGTAAATGTGTTATTAATTTGAGTGTTTTTGTGTGGATATAATGAACAGAGAGAGAGAGAGAGAGAGAGAGAGAGAGAGAGAGAGAGAGAGAGAGAGAGAGAGAGAGAGAGAGAGAGAGAGAGAGAGAGAGAGAGAGAGAGAGAGAGAGAGATCGAGTAAGGGCTTAGGATAGATTGAATACAATATATTTGTTCAGACAGTTAAATTCTCATGCAAATCCCCGAATAAAAATCAATCTCAAAATGACTACATGCAGTTCTCTTCTTTCACACACACACACACACACACTCATCATACCACCTTGTTCACACACACACACACACACACAGTAACACTCTATCATACCACCTTATTCACACACACACACACACACACACACACTCTATCATACCACCTTATTCACACACACACACACACACACACACACACACACACACACACACACACACACACACACACACACACACACACGTTCAAAGACTCTTCTGTTTGAATGTAAAGTTAACTTTTATTGCACTTGTGATATAATTCCTACGTACAACATACAACATTTAAATTATCACGCAGTGAGCTATAAAACAGGATTAAATGTAAACCAAGGTGAGTAATTCAAGACAAAAACTACGTCTACAACAAAACATATTCACAAAAAGGTGGGTCGATTTAGTTTTGATTAAAGAGCAAAAATAAACAGATAAAGGAAAACAATAAAAACAAGTCGCGTAAGGCGAAATTACTACATTTAGTCAAGCTGTCGAACTCACGGAATGAAACTGAACGCACTGTATTTTTTTACCAAGACAGTACAGCTTCGTCAATCCCCGCGTGAAGGAAATCGCTCACCTTCCACGTGCAAAACGTAGTGATATTGACACGCCAGATTAGCGCGGTAGCGTATTGTGCTAGGCAGGAAAGCGCGCTTTTCTGTATTCTTGTTAACTTTCTGAGCTTGTTTTGAATACAACCTATCATATCTATATGATTTTGGAATCAGGAAATGATAAAGAATAAGATGAAATCATTTTTGGATGGATTTCTTAAATTTTAATCGTAAGACTAATTAATCTATTTTCGTTAATTGTGATCACATTTTAAGAGTAAACATGACATATGTATATATTTTTAGATTCAGAATGTGATGAAGAATACGATGCAATCAATTTTATGTCTGTTTGCAAAAAATCGATTTTAATGACAACTTTAATGAGCAAACTCATAAATTAAATTTTAAGCCTCCAAGCTGAAATGCAATACCAAAGTCCGGGCTTCGTCGAAGATTACTTGACCAAAATTTCAACCAATTTGGTTGAAAAATGAAAGCGTGACAGTGCCGCCTCAACTTTCACGAAAAGCCGGATAATTATGACGTCATCAAAGACATTTATCAAAAAAACGAAAAAAACGTCTGGAGGTACCATACTCAGAATCTCTCATGTCAAGTTTTATGAAGATCGATCCAGTAGTTTTCTCTGAATCGCTCTACACACACACACAGACACAGACACATACACCACGACCCTCGTCTCGATTCCCCTGGAACCCATCTTGGTGACCATAGACCTATTGATCCAGTGGAACCCATCCTGGTGACCATAGACCTATTGATCCAGTGGAACCCATCCTGGTGACCATAGACCTATTGATCCAGTGGAAACCATCCTGGTGACCATAGACCTATTGATCCAGTGGAACCCATCCTGGTGACCATTTGTTTGTTTGTTTATTTGTTGCTTAACGTCCAGCCGACTACGCAGAGCCATATCAGGACGAGGAAGGGGGGGATGAAGGGGGCCACTTGTCAAGCGATTCCTGTTTACAAATGCACTAACCCATTACTTGTGTCCCAGCAGGCTTTAGTAAAACTAAATTAATACCTACTGGAAGATTACCAGTTTCCAGTATGTTAAAATAGGCTTAACCTATCTACTGCTGGACTTACATCAGAACACTAACAGATTAAACTATACATGAATCGCGAGACAAGCGGCAAGAGAAGAGATTTTTGGAAAAAATACAGGTGAATGAGCAAGAAGGCAGAAAAAAGAAAAGAATTCATGAAGAAAAAGAGAGCATGACAGGAAAGAGGAACCAAAAATCTACCTAACAGCAAACTAGAAAGCTCCTGCGGTTCCAAAAACAGGAGGGGCCTTTAATTTCATAACCGCAGTGCCCCACTGCGGGACTGGTGACCATAGACCTATTGATCCAGTGGAAACCATCCTGGTGACCATAGACCTATTGATCCAGTGGAACCCATCCTGGTGACCATAGACCTATTGATCCAGTGGAAACCATCCTGGTGACCATAGACCTATTGATCCAGTGGAACCCATCCTGGTGACCATAGACCTATTGATCCAATGGAACCCATCCTGGTGACCATAGACCTATTGATCCAATGGAACCCATCCTGGTGACCATAGACCTATTGATCCAATGGAACCCATCCTGGTGACCATAGACCTATTGATCCAATGGAACCCATCCTGGTGACCATAGACCTATTGATCCAGTGGAAACCATCCTGGTGACCATAGACCTATTGATCCAGTGGAACCCATCCTGGTGACCATAGACCTATTGATCCAGTGGAACCCATCCTGGTGACCATAGACCTATTGATCCAGTTGAAACCCCCCTTTTAAGACCAAAACAAATCTGAGAAATTCAGGTCTTAAAATGAAGGATTCTTAAAATGGGGGAGGGGGATACAGTAAATTTACAGAGTCTATGAACAGAAACTCGTAGAAAACAGGGTCTTAAATTGAGGGTCTTAAAAAAGGGTTCCACTATGCCACGTTTCGTTGGTTCCTTGGGTGGTCCCCATAGGCAGGTTCAACTGTCCATAAATGTGAAAATAAATCCATAAAACAACAAAGAGCAAACCAACACAATAAACCAAACATATGTTGATACAACCACAAAATGTGCACACAGTTTACACAATTTTCAGATGTTTAACTTCATATTTACACTGCTGATCATATTTTACAAAAGCACAGCCATGTATACCGATGCCCTGAAGATTTGTTACTATGTCACACAGCATAAACACTAACATATTTATTCACAATTATTTTGTGCAGTTCAATGTCAATGAATGCACCCTGTACAGTATAACTGAAACATTTCTATCAAAGTGTCTGAACCTTTTTTTAAAATATCTAAACTTTTCTTTACAACCTATCATAAGAGTAAACACTGTCAGAGACATGTACCAGGAAATGACCACTGTGAACTAAACATTTCAAAACAGTTTTCCGTCTTTTTAGACGTAAACTAGAGGACCACACAGTACCAGAATGCACACAATTTACTAAGACATATTCCAATTTAAGAAAACCTGCCTGAAGTAACAGACGACGTTTGGAAATAACTCTGTCTTCTTCTTCTTCTTCTGCGTTCGTGGGCTGAAACTCCCATGTACACTCGTGTTTTTTGCACGAGTGGAATTTTACGTGTATGACCGTTTTTTACCCCGCCATTTAGGCAGCCATACACCGTTTTCGGAGGAAGCATGCTGGGTATTTTCGTGTTTCTATAACCCACCGAACTCTGACATGGATTACAGGATCTTTTTCGTGCGCACTTGGTCTTGTGCTTGCGTGTACACACGGGGGTGTTCGGACACCGAGGAGAGTCTGCACACAAAGTTGACTCTGAGAAATAAATCTCTCGCCGAACGTGGGGACGAACTCACGCTGACAGCGGCCAACTGGATACAAATCCAGCGCGCTACCGACTGAGCTACATCCCCGCCCTGAAATAACTCTGTCAAGTTTGTATGCGTTGTGGAAGAGTTGCTTTCAGTTGTTTCCATAGAAACACGGAGGCAAGCCTACTACAATGTCACATGTAGTGTTTTGTTGTTGTTGTTGGAAAAGCAAGGAAAAACCTGACACTTATTTCTAAAATTCGTCTATTTTTCAGAACATGAAAGCAGTGTCATTTTGATATTTCTCCGATATTCACAGGCATTGCACTTCAATCTCTTTTACGGCAAAATGCCTTCTAGCTGGCAAAGAAGTTCCATACTTCCATACATACTGATGCAAAACTAAGTCCTCTGTAATCAATCTTTCATCATTAACCATGTGCTACATACTGCTCTGATGCGAATGACAAATTGCGCGTCATTCCAATGAAATAATTCTTGATAGCAGTATCCGCCACAACTCCGACAATACTTTGTTAATCATAATAAGCGTCCCCCGAAATCGGCGTATGCTGCCGGTATGGCGGGGTAAAAACGGTCATACACGTAAAAATCCACTCGTGCTAAAAACATGAGTTAACGTGGGAGTCTAAGCCCATGAACGAAGAAGAAGAAGAAGAAGAAGAAGAATAAGCGCACTTCCGTAACATGGACATGGAACATCAACATGAAGGATGATGTATGTTTGGCACACGAGAATCAGCCATGATATGAATACAGTGGAACCCCCTTTTAAGACCTCCACAAATCTGAGAAAATCAGGTCTTAAAAAGAAGGAAGGGGGGGGGGGGGGCTTAAAATGGGGTACATTTACAGACTCGCGGTTCTGAACAGAAATTCTGACAAAACAAGGCCTTAAAAGGGAGGGGGTCTCAAAAGGGGGGTCTCAAAAGGGGGGTCTCAAAAGGGGGGTTCCACTGTACAGCAATATGTTGAAGACTTTAACAATGAGACAAACAATACTTTTCATTTACAATGCCCCCCCCCCCCCCATCCCCCATCCCACCCCCCCATCCCCCATCCCCCCCCCCCCCCATCCCCTTTTTAAGAGCACACAATTTCTGATTTCATCTATTTTAATTTAAGACATTGTGGTTTATTTCTCTCAGATTTTCTGTTCATAAGGTCTGTAATGCAGTAAATGTACAGAGTATCCCAGAATTCAGGGTCTTACTAGGTCAGTCTTAAATCTGTAGTTTGTGTTTTTTGTCTTAAAATATTGGTTTTAATTAATCTACAGCTTTGTCCAAACATTACGTGCAAGCAAGATTTGTCACTGCACTGTTAACTAATTCACTGCAATAGAACTTTCATGCAAATGCAAGTCACCTTCTGCAACAAAAACCCTGCAGTTCCGTTATTTACTTGCTCACTAAAGTCCTATACACTATCGTAATGGCTAATTTACTCACTTGAATGTTCACTTATTTAAACATTTTATTAACAGTTTTTGACAGGACACAAATGGTCACATTGAGAAATCTTACACAGCAGTATTAAGCTTTCATGTCTATTAGATCTTTCAACAATTATACAATATACATTCATGCTGGAAACGCTGCTTTATTGGACTTTTGCGCAACATCCCATCAAGTGCCGAAATAATCACTACTGTTGATTGTGGGCAGTAATGGAAAGACAAGACAAGACAAGTGATCTATATCAAGCAATGCACTTCTTCAAGTTCAGTGCTCTACCAACATATAAGCTACCGGGATACCAGATTGAAGTCATCACTAGTTGTATACATCAGTAACAGCCCGTCTAGAAAGAGGCTTGGTATTTAACATTTTTTGGTGATTTCTATGAATATCGCTGGTGATCAATGAAAAAGTCATGGAAGACGTTAAAGCACTTGGTTCTCTTCTGGAAGATGATGTAACATTCAAGACAACATTTTCAAACAGTAGAAAATGCAGGTAAAATACACTCACACACAAAAAGCAGAAGACAAGATTCTGTGAACACAAATAGCTTTTCAAACTCTCAGACAGACAAACACAAACAAATGATTACCCTCCCCCTTCTTCACCCCCCCCCCCCCCCCCAATACAAACACATTGGGTTTTTGCAACAGATGTGATACATGAACTGCTCACACCAGAAAGAAAAACATTTAGCATTTACAAACGACAAACATAACCAAAAAACAAGCATTTACAAACGACAAACATAACCAAAAAACAAGCATTTACAAACGACTTTACTTTTCTTTATTTGGTGTTTAACGTCGTTTTCAACCACGAAGATTATATCGCGACGGGGAAAGGGGGGAGAGGGGATAGAGCCACTTGTCAATTGTTTCTTGTTCACAAAAGCACTAATCAAAAATTTGCTCCAGGGGCTTGCAACGTAGTACAATGTATTACCTTACTGGGAGAATGCAAGTTTCCAGTACAAAGGACTTAACATTTCTTACATACTGCTTAACTAAAATCTTTACAAAAATTGATTATATTCTATACAAGAAACACTTAACAAGGGTAAAAGGAGAAACAGAATCCGTTAGTCACCTCTTACGACATGCTGGGGAGCATCGGGTAAATTCTTCCCCCTAACCCGAGGGGGGTATTTACAAACGACAAACATAACCAAAAAACAAGCATTTACAAACATAACCAAAAAACAAGCATTTACAAACGACAAACATAACAAAAAAACAAGCATTTACAAATGATAAACATAAACAGGTTGCTCAACTGCATCAAAAAAGAGTAAATATCTATAAAAATTGGCAAAACAATTTGAATCATAAATATCACATTTTTTACAGACCACACAAAGCAGTGACACTGACAGAAACAAAAATTGCAAGAAAATGTCTAAAGTTTTTTTTTTATTTGTTTAAGTTTGTTTATATAGTTGAGTACTGTAAACACATTTGCTCAACAGCTCCAAATGTTAAGTAGTGTAGAACATAGGTAAAAAGATAAACTTGAAGGCAATAAAGTTGCTGAAAAGGTACATTTCTGACAGATATAATGCAAAAATAATGAGTGGGACAAAAGAGTAAATATTTGTAACTCAAGAAGAAAAAAGTATATCATATCACTGTAACACAACAAAGCATACACAGCTATGTACAAAAACAAGGTAACAAGTAAAAAAAGCAAAAGATGAAAACTTTCACTGACACATATAAGGCCAAAAATAAAAATAGGTCTGTTTACGGTAACATAGGCCAAAAAAATAGGGTCGGTAGGTCGGGATTTTTTTTTCTTTTTTTTTTTTCTAAAAACCATATTTTTACGTTATTTTTTTTTTTCTTTTCCCCAAATGCCAAAAAAAAGTCTAGGGTCGCGCGAAAAAAATAGGGTCGGTCGGGTTACCGTAAACAGACCTATTTTTTTGTGTGGCCTAAACAGGTTCGGAAAAGCTTACAGTCCATCAGAGACATACATACAGCCATTCAGATGAGCAACACATGCAGACATCACAATGAGCAGAAAAAAACAATCAGCCTTGGAATTAATGATTTAAAGGCACACCCCTTTCCCTTTAACCAGCTTATCATCTTAGATCTAGCCAGGCTTTTACATGGGGTAAGATCATCTTCCAATTGGTCATGTCAATTAAGCCTCATGGCCAGATCTGAGATGGTTGAGCCAAACAGTTTACACTGGAAACGTGGAAGGAGTGTGTCTGTAATAAAGCTCCTTGTTCGGTTATTGTCACAACATTCATTTGTAAATAAACCATTGGTAATTTCTAATTGAGAAAAAACTAAAACTTGCACAGTACCTACAGATAGCATGGGTGGGACTGAAAAATGTCATGCATTCTCAACCTCAACCGAACCACACACACACACACACACACGCACTCACACACACGCATGCACGCACGCACACACACACACACACACACACACACACACACACATACACACACACAAAAAAAAGGCCATAATCGAATCCGGATTTCCGGCATATACCGAAAGAATCCCACCCATGATAGTGTGAGACAGATCAAATCATGCTGATACAAAAACAAGCACACTGAGGATGAAAAGCCTGCATGCATGTCATCCGTCAGTGTCACCTTCACCACACCAACTTTCTACATGATCACATCAGTGCAAACAGTACTTTGCAAATCTTGTAAGTAAAATTGAGAATCAATAATGTAAGGGGGTGACCATGCATACACACACTCATCGTTGTTCACCACTACAACAATGTGGAAAGACGTTTTACCCATAATCATGATGAACTGAAACATCAGTGAAGCGAGTGTTACAATTTCCATTCGTTAGTGTATGCCTCAGGTGTTCCGAGATCTGAACTAATTACCCACTATGTAAGAGACACAAATGTACCATTACTCTGCCGTAGGTATTTCACTTTATGTTATAAACATTTTTTTTTAATCAATTGGTTCCAAAAAGATCCAAGGTCATGAGGAAAAAATATGGTGGGTTGATCGGGGAATCGTAAGAACCAAATGTGTGTGTGTGTGTGACTTGTCTCATCTATTAAATTTACCAAACAATACCTGTCGCCAGAGGACACCTGCGATGTAGGGACAATTTTGGTTGGCTCTATGGGTGTCCTTTTATCACAGGTACCACTGTATCTTCATACAATCATAAACACAAAGCAGCCAAAAATATTCCCTTTCAAAATAAGTGAACTGTGGCATTATCCATCAAGTACGTGACACTTCACAACTATCCTTTTCAATCAAACAGGACGTCCGATTTAGTGCCAAACTGAGTTTCAATTTCTGATATGTGGAGCAAAGCAAACTACACTTGTGCAAATTATGTCTTCAATAGCATCCGCATGCAGTCTTCTGTATACCAAGAGCTACATAACTAAACATCTTGGCCAGCAGCAAAATCACTCTGATATTTATCACAGTCGTTCGTCTCGTTAAATACCATGACATACATTCCATTTTACCGAGGTAAGAGTAGCGCGCTGGATTTGTATCCAGTTGGCCGCTGTCAGCGTGAGTTCGTCCCCACGTTCGGCGAGAGATATATTTCTCAGAGTCAACTTTGTGTGCAGACTCTCCTCGGTGTCCGAACACCCCCGTGTGTACACGCAAGCACAAGACCAAGTGCGCACGAAAAAGATACTGTAATCCATGTCAGCGTTCGGTGGGTTATAGAAACACGACAATACCCAGCATGCTTCCTCCGAAAGCGGCGTATGGCTGCCTAAATGGCGGGGTAAAAACGGTCATACACGTAAAAGCCGTGGGAGTTTCAGCCCATGAACGAACAAACAACCGAGGTAAGAGCAGACATGGGATCTCCATTTTTACTGAAATACTAATAGTGAACAGTACTGATACAGTGGAACCCCCTTTTAAGACCCCTTTCTTTCTTTGTTTGGTGTTTAATGTCGTTTTCAACCACAAAGGTTATATCGCGATGGGGGAAGGGGGGGGGGGGGGGGGGGGGGGGGGGTGTGGGATAGAGCCACTTGTCAATTGTTTCTTGTTCACAAAAGCACTAATCAAAAATTTGCTCCAGGGGCTTGCAACGTAGTACAATGTATTACCTTACTGGGAGAATGCAAGTTTCCAGTACAAAGGACTTAACATTTCTTACATACTGCTTGACTAAAATCTTTCCAAAAACTGACTATATTCTATACAAGAAACACTTAACAAGGGTAAAAAGAGAAACAGAATCCGTTAGTCGCCTCTTACGACATGCTGGGGAGCATCGGGTAAATTCTTCCCCCTAACCTGCGGGGGGTAAGTCTTGTTCAAAAGGACGGTTTCTCATCACATAAAATCAATATTCACCATGTATGTAATCATGTACTTATCTATTGAGCCATTTTGTCAGTTGCAAAATCCACACGCTAAAATGTAAGATCTACATTAATCATAAACTCTTCTACTTAAGTTTTCACAATCACAATATTACTATATTATACAAATGGCAATAAGCAATGCACTACTGTGACTGAACCATAAATAAATAAATCATCAAATAAATCTAAACAAATTGATAAAGTAAATACATAATACATCATTTGTTTCTGGCCATGTGGTTGTAAATACTGGCTATGTATTAAATTAAATAAAATTCGTAATTTCTATTTCTGCAACAAAAATTATAATAATAATTATATATAATCACACATTCTTCCACTCAGGGTATTTATACACAAGGTACACACACTTAAGTGCAATGGCACAGAAATAGTTAATGCTTAGTGGCATGAAGTTTCTGAAGTTTTGGGGTAATATAAAAATGTTTTCATGACAAAACTAATATTATCTCTTTTACTTTGAAAGCAATCATTTTTGTTTAACTAGGAGTCATGATGATATGTACAATATATTACCCGAGTGAGATGGGGTATGTAATACAAAAATCACCTACTTAACTCATTCCTTTCATCAACTTTAAACTACGCAGAAAAAATAAATAGCCAATAAACACTGTTCAGAGAGAAGATATTTAGAAATACACGTACACTGTAGAACTTCCACACTTTAAGAGAAGCATCCCCTCCCACACCCCCCCCCCCCCCACCCCCTCCCCAAGGCCCCCTGTTTGAAACCATGTGTTTTCACAAGCTCTATTTAGAAATTCTGTAAATCTACATCCATTTTTAGATTTTCTCACCATGAAAATGCTTGTGAGTTAAAAAGTAATACACTAATATTTCCAGAACGCTCTGCATGATCATTTAAAAATTATAAACTCTGGGGAAAGTCTTCATATTCATTCAAAATCAACCTATTATTACTTCTAAAGGATGATGAAATTCTGATTTTCTAGAGTTTTTTCTTCTAACGTTAACATGTAGCACCCATTAATAACACAAACATGCATTCTTATCCAAATATGCATGCATGTTTCAAGCATTTACTCACAGATATACATGGTTCTTCTTATTTTACTGCAGAACTTCAAACTTTTGTAAAACTCCTGCTGTTTATATTCCCTTCACATAGCACAATTTTCAGGTCTATTCTTAGCACCAGTAATCCTAATGGCATGTTTTCAAAACAGAATCATCTGTAGCAGACAAAAGAAAATGTTATGGTGCTATGAAAGAATAAGGTGTATAAAATAAAAAGTCATGCTAATGCACTTTCAAATGCCTACCTACTCATTCTGAAGAAAAAAAAAATATATATAAAACTCAGCAAATTTGTTAAAAATAAATAAATAAATAAATGAAAACATCAAAAATAAATAAAACATACACATTAACAAAATTAACGATACATCAGTTTCATTTAAAACACAAAAGCTGAAATTTTTCTTTGCTTGTAAAAACAAGACTTCTTTGCAGCAGAACAAAACCCAAAACACAAATTTTCAGTTTTTTACAAAACTCAGCTCTCCGCATTCAGAGGGAAAAACAAAACTTTCTCTGAAAATACTATTTTCATATTGCAAACAACAAAGACACATCATGCAAAAAAATGATTTGATGGCACACAAAAAAACCACACACAAACACATGAACAATATTGTGAAAATGAGTGAACTATGAGGAATAATCACTCATGTCCGTGATCTTGTGCAAAAATAAGTCAAGTTCCAGTTCTTGCAGTGTCAAAATGAACGAAACGCAGCAATCACAGACACACAGCAATTAGCAGTATAAGCACACAAGCAATAGCACAAACAAAGCCAAAATTTCATTTGATAAAAAATCTTCATATTCCCTTTAAAGTTTAATTCTTAAAGTATACCTTCCTGTCAATGAAAGCGATCACCACCACAAATCCATCCAGGTTATCTTTACATTGGCCAAGAGCAACCTTCCATTTAAACACATACCCACAATCAACAGCATAGGTGCTCTCCGTGCAGTCTGGGGTTTCTTTTATCAACTGATTTCTGTACAGACACTAGTGGCTTTTTATGAAATAAATTTTGTTAAAAGCCTTACTCTGCACAAGAAGAAGATTGACACTTTAAGCGTCAGTTAGGAAATCAGTTCATGAAAAAGTTACCTCTCACCATAGAACACAGCCAGGATGTTGATTCTTAGTATGTGTCTAAGTGGAGAGATGTTCCTTTCTCACGTAAAAGCTTGGTCAGATCTGAGACAGTGAGCCAAACGGGAAGGAGAGTGCCTTTGAAGGTATTTTCCATCCCATATAAAAAAAAAAACACCAATCAGTTACATCCCCACAAATCTGTTGAAACTCCTGCATGAGGTGAGAACATCAACATTCCATTTAAACACATACTAAAATTCAACAGCCTGGTTAGTTTCTGTGCAGAGAGAGAAGCTTTTCATTAATTAACTTCTTAACTGACACTGGTATCAATCGGCGGAATTAATTCAGCAACAAATTTCAACTCCACACATAGAAACATGTGGCCATTTTGTTGATTTATGTTGTGTTGATATGGGTCCTAAATGAGTGCATGAAGGCTTCATCCCATGCATCACCCTTAACAGATTTGTGGTGGTGTATACGATTGCTTGCACCGGAAGAAAAGTACCTTCACTTCGATTGGTTTATTGCATCAGAAACACAGACGGAAGGCGATGGGACAATTGAAGCTAGACGTGACGCTATACAGTCGTGTGTTTCTTAAAGTCCAGCGTACAGGAGTTGACACAGTAACGCACGCCAGTCGGCTTGGGACCGTCGTCAAACACATGGCCGAGGTGAGCTCTGCAGTCCCCGCATTTCACCTCCATTCTTTGCATTCCTGAAACAACGTTTTCACCAAAGAAATCAGACAACTGAGTTTTCATGACAGTCTCCACACTTCACCTCCATTCTTTGCATTCCTGAAACAACGCTTTCACGAAAGAAATCAGAGAACTCATCTGATCAAAGGGAAGTAATGCATACGATGTGTAATTAAGTGAGAGTTTTTTGGAACCAGTCTCCTCGCACCAGAGAGAATAACAAGCATAAAAATAAACAAGCGACTTTTCAAGTTAGTTTTCATGATAGTGTGGGTCTAACATAAAGGCTATAGAAAAATTCCTACAGTTAGCAGTATCTTCAGGTAACTATCCGACGCAAAATCTGTACTGGGCACTCAGCTGCATGTATGAAAATGTGAACCAGAAAGGTAATGCGCACAAACACGCAAATGTGTGTACATATAGACAGACAAACACACATGGACTCTCTCTCTCTCTCTCTCTCTCTCTCTCTCTCTCTCTCTCTCTCTCTCTCTCTCTCTCTCTCTCTCTCTCTCTCTCTCTCTCTCTCTCTCTCTCTCTCTCTCTCTCTCTCTCTCTGTAATAAAGTTCAATGTTTCAATGTTTCAAAAGTTCAATGTTTCAATGTTTCTTTCTCTCTCTCTCTCTCTCTCTCTCTCTCTCTCTCTCTCTCTCTCTCTCTCTCTCTCTCTCTCTCTCTCTCTCTCTCTCTCTCTCTCTCTGTAATAAAGTTCAATGTTTCAATGTTTCAAAAGTTCAATGTTTCAATGTTTCTTTCTCTCTCTCTCTCTCTCTCTCTCTCTCTCTCTCTCTCTCTCTCTCTCTGTCTCTCAGTCTGTCTCTGTCTCTGTCTCTGTCTCTCTCTCTCTCACAATACATCTGAGATTTTCTTAAAAAATGTGTTCTTTTTGTAATCTATCAGGAGTATTTGTCTTATCCACTGAAAACAATACATCACTTTTCAATTGAGTTCAACATTTTTGTCATCACCTAATAAAAAAAAAATCTAGCTGCAGAAGGGACCCCCCTCCCCCTTCCCCAAGGCCATGACCTTGACCTCACCTTGTGATGTGTCCAACCTCAGGATGACCTTGTCCTTATCGACGACATCATGGAAAGCTGGCCAGCCAGACTTGGAGTCAAACTTTGTCTCTGACGCAAAGATAGAGTTGCCGCACACCACACAGTTGTACACACCTTCATCCTTGGCAGCCACAAATTTCCCTGAGTAGGCACTGCACAGGGAAAGTCAATGTGAAATAATGGTACAATACAGTGAAACTCCCCAAACAATTTAAGGCTCCCTGCTTTTTAAGACCTTGTTTTCTCAGACTTTCTGTTCATAATATAACCTCTGTACATTTACTACATATTTTAAGACTCCCTCCTTTTTAAGACCTGATTTTTTCCCCAATTTTTGGAGGTCTTAAAAAGGGGTTCCACTGTAACACCACACCTCAGCTATCTCCCTAGCTCAACAGAAGTGACGTCGCATACTGAAAGTACAGTTGAACTTATCTGCAACAACCGCCTGAGGGACAGACCAGAACAAGGCAGGTTAGACTGAAGAGTGGACTTTTTTTAAATTCAGTTATGTGAAGACAAACCCCACAGGAAGCTATTTAAGAGAGTTTGCCCCTACCATATCCTATCCTACCCTACTCCCCCCCCCCCCCCCCACCCCCCAAGAGATAAAGATCGCTTGTACATACCTTTCAGTGCCTTTCTCCTGCGTGACGCGATACTGAATGGGCGTCAGTCGTTTCTTCAGCTCCTCCTTCTCCAGCTTGATGGGCGTTGGTCCGTCCTCTCTGCATGACGCCTGCAGCTTCTTCAGCTTGGGGGAAACCTCCTGCTGCCTGCTCACTGCGTGCAGTATATTCATGGTTGATCTTGCGTTTGGGACGATGATTCTTGAATTTTGTTTGTTTAGCTTGAACTTCTTGGAAAAATAGCACACTTTTGCTCGTCTAACAGTTCAAAGTTGAGGTTCCTTTCCAACGATGATTCTTGAAGATTCTTCGTTTAGCTTTGTCTTCTTGGAATAATATCACACTTTTGCTTGTCTCACTGTTCGAGATTGATCCAGGGTTCCTTTCCACAGATGATTAATTCTTAAAGATTGTTTATCTTGGTCCTGGAAGAATATCACACCACTTTGCTTGTCTGACAGTTCAAGGTTCAGGTTCCTTTCCACAGGATACTGTGCTGTTTCCTTTTGGACAGGAATTTTAAAAGTTCTGGCAGTGGAGATTTTCCTCTGATATAGCAGAAACACTACAGTGTTTATGACTGAAGTAAAACAAAATAAGACTAAAAAGTAATGTCAGAGAGACTAGCTACTAAGAGTGTGACGTTTCCATGTTGTTTGATGAGCTGAAGATTTGTCCCAAGCTGACGACACAAAGGAGGCGGTACCTTTCAGCAACCCTTGAACTCTATTAACGAAAAATTAAAAGAAACTGCAGTGTTGTTCCAAGACTCAGAGGATAATAGGTCAGTCAAACCGATATAAAAACTATGAATCTATAGGTCCAAAATTCTGGAGCTAAAAACATTATTTTGTCAGAACCCCTCCTACATGTATGTCAAAGCTATTGGACGGTCAACCGAACAGGGGTCAGACCAAAGTGTCACATCAAAATTGTTTAGATACGTAAATGACCGAAAAATAAGACCTGAGATTGTGAGAACTACACTGAAACTATCCAATCATACAGTATTGTTCACCCATTTGTTTTTCTACTCATAATATGAGTTAATTACTATAACTCATATTATATCAGTTTGCCCAATTGTTTGCTTGTTTTTTTCAATCATAAAAAATATTGGCTTGCTGTAATCATATCAATCACAATGTCAACAGCAACTAATGTCTTACTTATATTTATTTCTGTATTTCTGTTGAGAAGCACAGCTCGACTGTAAGACATTAGACAAGCTTACAACTGAACCATGTTTTTGAACATTCTCTTTCTCTCTCTATCTCACACAACCACTCTCCCTCTCTCTCCCTCTCTCTCTCTCACACACACCCAACACACACACCCACACTCTCTCTCACACACAGACACGCACACCCTCTCTCGCGCACACACCCACACAATCTCTCTCTCTCTCTCTCTCTCTCTCTCTCTCTCTCTCTCTCTCTCTCTCACACACACACACAAACACACACACACAGCCCACATTTCATGATGTGCCAATTCGAGAGAAAAAGGCCAGTCGGATATTAGACTACCACTCGCACAAAACCCAACTGCCGTACTGACTACTGGTATCGTCTGCAGAATTTCATGAAACCATCAGACTGTCCGCAATTCTGGACAGTAATCATGGTAGTTAGAACTAACAACAGCTAAAACTGACCCTTTGGGCTACTGAAAACTACAAGAAAAGACTGAGAAGACAAACAAAATACGTACGCTTCTAAAATACAGCCATTTGTTTGACGACGAGTTCACAGTCGGTTCAGGATGTTACGGGCTATCCTCCATTTTGATGCTCTCCGCAGATTCCAGCGTTATCTCCTCTTTGCAGGTAAAAGGGCTTTATCCGGGATGTGAACCAAAATATTTTCAGAAAACGAATGCAAATTGATGATAAACTGATAGCAATCTTTACAGAATTTACTTCCTATGGTCTACTGAGGTATTTTGGAAGTTCAGATAGATTGTTTTTGCTTTATTTCTAGCCGACAAAAGGACGAACGTATTTTTTCAAAAATACGTTAAACCTCGCAGGGCCTCAACAGCGATTGCGCGTCATACTGACAAACATGGAAAAGAAGGGTGGCACAATGTCTGTGGGCACTGGTGCTGAAGGAGCCCAATGAATTTGCGGTGGCCGCGCGGTAGACAGAGGAAGCTGTGAAAAAGATCCCATAAAGATTTCACATGCCCGTTTCTAGCCGTTGATAGCGTGTACAGGCACCCGTTGCTTCAGTTATAGACCTCGCTTCCAATGAAACAGTCATATATTGCCAGGAGTGTTGCCTTTTCTGTTTTTTTGTTCTCTTAATCCACAAAATGATCGAGAGGAAGAGAGAGAGAGAGGAGGGGGGGGGGGGCGAGAGAGAGAGAGAGAGAGAGAGAGAGAGAGAAATGAGGAGCCGGTATTGCGCATCGGTTTGACCGAAGATGAGGATGCACAACTGATGGGTGGAATGATTGTATTGTAAAGGTCAACTTCGTGACCCGTCAAGTTGTATCCATGATAGACTGAAACATAACACGACAGTCCGAGAGAGAGAGAGAGAGAGAGAGAGAGAGAGAGAGAGAGAGAGAGAGAGAGAGAGAGAGAGAGAGAGAGAGAGAGAGAGAGACTGAGAGAAGGGGGGGGGGGGGGGGTGGGGTGGAGGGATGGATCGAAATGCTTTGCACTGTTGCCAACTAGTGTGGTGGGAAAGTTAAGTCAACTGTATCCCACGAGGGTGAAATAAAAAAAAAAGAAACCGCACAATGCGCAGAAAGAATGTTATTCTGTTAAAACAGTTTGAACGCTCATGGTCACACTGACAGATAAACACAGAAGCCGAAGTAGTCTTAGTTCTTCCAGCACCCCCCACCGCGGGCCCATACAAAGAGCTAGAGGTGAGTGCAAATTAGCAGAATAAACTGACCAACAGAACCAAGAAAAATTGAAGCTGGCAGCTGCACACACAAGCATTGATACTCAGTGATAGAAATAAGTGTATTCCAGGCTGGCTTCACATGTAGCATAATTACTATGGTCAAACCCGCTTCACACTTCAACCAGACTGACCCGGCCAGTCCTCGGAGCCAATCCTTTTCCCGAAGTAATGACTTTAAAAAATACAAGAAAAAATATATAATTACTGTAAGTCCTTTTTCTTCATATATTCGTCACACACTTTATGTATTTTTTCTTCTTCTCCTTCGTCTAATTCTTCTTTGTTTGTCATGTGCTCATTGTTGTTCTTCTTCGGGTATTTCGGGCTTATTATGCCACGCCCCTTTATGTGCAGGGCTATTCCTAAAGCGGTTATTCTCAAATGGTTATACGGTCATCGGTCCCATTTCCAAGTAAGAATAATCTGTGTATAGTTAATGTAATTGTTCATACTTCTTTATAGATTTATAGACAACTGATTTTTCTTTTAACTTGGTTTGAAAACAAAGAAAAAACTTGTTAGCTCACTAGCTGGTAGAAACGATCAAAGTCGGCTCATATTTACTGTTAGCTTTTTTTGTGTAAAACGGAAGTTTGAAGTGCGCAAGGTCGGGAGAATTTATTCCCGATCAAAATAAAATCTTGCCGTTGTTGCTGCTATGCACTGTGTATGTCAAATGTGCTTTAGATCAACGTCTTCTGTCACTGCGAGGTAGGTCTTTGATTTATTCTGATATCATGCTTGGACAGTTTTGAGAATTCTAAAGCACCCTGTGTTCACATTTGATTGACGAAACCAGGCTTGCTGAAACAAGCGTCTTCTTGTTTGTGCTTGTCTTCCAGCGCTGCAAAGAATGTGATATCGCTTGCCAGCGAAGAGAACCATTCACGGATTCAGTACTGACAGAGATAAAGATCGCTGTAGCAAAATAAAATTAAAGTTCATACGTTTTTAAGAAGGAAGTTTTGTCACAAAAATAATATGTCATTTCTCAAGGTATGCTGAAGAATGTGGGGTTGGTTTTCAGGTATGGTTTTACTTTCACCCTTTCTTCTTCCTCTTCTTCTTTTTCTTCTTCTTCCTCTGGCCTGTAATATCTGCCATCATCTTTTTGATTGTTCTGTTGTGTGACTGGGGTGGAGGTGGAGGTTCTGACCATGCTGTGGAAATGGTATCGCGGTGAACATACGCAGACCATCAAAGGCTGCATACACTTCGGAAGTAGACAATGAGACACATTACAAACCTCCTTAATTTTATGTGTGTTTCTGGGCACATAGACGTGCACAGAAGAAAAAAACCCATTTG
Organism: Littorina saxatilis; assembly: GCF_037325665.1. Classification (NCBI taxonomy): domain Eukaryota; kingdom Metazoa; phylum Mollusca; class Gastropoda; order Littorinimorpha; family Littorinidae; genus Littorina; species Littorina saxatilis. The sequence goes on from NC_090257.1 coordinate 40,828,776, forward strand.
TATGAGCAGTTTTGCTCAGAGGGAAAGCACTCCACTACTTAAAAATTATGATGCTGACAACTATAGGTTGAAGGAATGTCAGTGTTATTTAATTAGCACCAGATCTGTGCAGTTACAATCAATTTGCATTGTTTTATTTTCAGAGATAGCAGCACAGCATGGCGACGGCTGCAAATGGAGACGGAACCTCAGAGTCGGCGCACATGGCCGACCTTGCCATCGACCTTGCCGATCAGCTGATCAGCGCCTTTCAACAAGTGGCCGATGGTGCAGGGGACGGGGAAGGGGATGAGGCTGGCGATGATGGCACCTTATACTCTGACAATGGTGCCGGCGATGAGGAAACTGATGCCAAAGACGGCAACGATGAATGGCAGGAGCTAGCAGAGGATGACAATTTCTCGGATGGTGATGGTTATGACAACGGCGTGAAGGGAGAGGGCGTTGGGGAAGAAAACCCTGCGTCCTGGGTTAGCCCCCTTGGAAGTCATGATTACTTGCCGGAAAGTGAAACGGCGGATACGTACAACGATGTCAATAACACGGACATTGAGTTCACCCCAGCAAGGGTGCTGAATTTTGATGACTCGGATGGCGATGACTTGTCAGCAGTGGACCAGCGTTTTATTCCCCGGGGTGTCTTCGTACAGTCAGACTTTCTGGTAGATCGACCTGAGCTCCGTGGCTCTGAAGCCGTGGATTACTTCTCCAGTCCAGTCAGGATGAATATGATGCAGGGCGACCACTCTCAGAACGTCAGGATCATTGAAGGTCATGATGACCTTGAGCTGGATCGAGGGGCAGGATACATGTCGCTCACCATGCGCAACAACTTTCTGCAGACGCAGATCGTACAGCTGCCGCCCCTGACTGCTGAAGATCTCAATGCATCAGCCAACCTGTACGACAGTTTGGAGAGGGAGGAGGAGGAGCTGTACCCAGAGGATGAAGACGATCACAAAGTTGAGGAGGATGACATTGGGAGAGATTTCATTGGTGGGGAAGATGGCAGTGACCCCAGAGACGTCCACCCACTGTACCCCGACGGCCATTTGTCGGAGGATGACACCTCAGCTCCCGGCTCCATGCATGATGGTCAGTACCAGCCCAGAGCTCTGGATCGCGGAGATCAAGGCAACGGGGGTGCCTATGATGAAGTTGCTGCAGCTGAAGCAAATTCCCCATCCAGAAGTAGACCCGCGCAGAATGCAGCCAGCCCTCTTTCTTCCCACAGCAGGGAGGAAGAGCAGCCAGTACAGACAGACTCAAGTGAGGCCCAGACCTCCGCAGGTCAGGAAGTGCAAAACAAGGCTCCTGCCCTTGTCGTCACTTTGCCCAACCCATCCCCCACTGGGTCAAACCTAACCCTGGGCGCTGAGTCTCAAGTTGACCCAGAACAGACTCGGCAGCTGTCGGCTCGGCCCAAACAGCCGACGGAAAAGCCGCAGCTGCGAGGAGGACCGGCTGGCAGCAACGGGGGTGGGGCAAGGAACCCTGGGAATAATCCAAGTCAGCGTCTCAACTCAATCCTGGCAGACCAAAGGGCGGTGGCTGCCGGGGTCAGCATGAGAGGGGGTCGTAGTCGCGTGGGTGTGGGGTCAGTCCGACAAGTAGCAAGCGGGTCACAAAGCCAGCGACCCGCAGTGCAAGGAGCGGCTGTTGCCGGTATCAGTAGTGGGGGTGATGGAGACGGGGCCGTTGCCAACAACAGCGGCTTTCTGGCGCAAGGTCAAGGCCTCGGCAATCCTGGCGGCATGTTGTCGTCAAGGACGTCTTCCCAAGGCTCCATTCATTCCGCTGCAAGCAACAACAGCAACAGTAGAGTGAGCGGAGTGGGCAAGGAATCCAACAGCAATCGCAACAACCTGGCCCGTACGGGTCGGCCGTTTCCTGCTAGTGCTAGACCCACTGGACTGTCTGCTGCAGGTAGGTCAAAGTCGGCTCGATCATTATTGTATTGTTTTCTCTCTCTCATTCCGACTTTATTCATCTCTTTTATTGTAGGGCCGTAAAGCCAATCTAATGAATGTGGGTTTGTGTACCTATTGTTCTCTCTCATTGGGACTTTTTCTTCTGTTTTTCAAGTCTCATTTTGTCTTTGTCTCTCTCTCAGTCTCTGTCTCTATTTGTCTCTCTCTCTCCCTCTTTTTAAATCCATAAAAGTATAGAATACATACTTCTTTTAATTTGATCTTTGGAAATGGTATCAGTCAGTAATTTGAAGTTGAATTTGCCTTCTCATAATTTTTACGATGTTTGGAAATAACTCGGGTTTTTATGGGTTGTGAAAGAGTAAATGCCAGTGATGTTCCGAGGCGTCGGTCATCGGTCAAAGACCGATTTAGGTTGTAAAATGACCGATTGCAAACACCTCTGTCCCGTCAAATGTCCGATCCGATCGCGAAGTCAGCGGTCATTGTCGTCTAGAGCGGTCACTGCAAGAAGAATCTGTACAAACTGAAGTATCAAACCCCGTTAAAACGAATTCGAATCGGGGCCTACTTGAACTTCAATTTTCACTCTCGGTCGAACAATAACACAAGGGACGCAACTCTCGACCGAACAATATTACAAGAGCCACAACTCTCGCTACTTTTGACAGCGACACTTTACTTCCGCCGCCACATTTCTGCAAAGATGCCGCCGAAGAAAAAGGTTTGCGTGGGAAAAGGGCAGACACTTTTGAGTGGCTTTGTTAAAAAAAAGGACGACACGGACAGTCAAGTTGCAGGGCCTTCGGCCCCGTCGGAGACTGAAGCCTCAGAAGGTGAGCCAATAGATCTACAACCTCAGGAAGAGACGCAAGAAACGAAAGTAGGGGCGACCAGAAAGTTTGTGCAGAGCTGGTTTTCACGTGTGACATTCTGAAGTGTGTGAAAGATCACTTGTCACTTGTGACATTAATTCTGAAGCATAGTGTGTGTGTGTGTGTGTGTGTGTGTGTGTGTGTGTGTGTGTGTGTGTGTGTGTCAGTGTGTGTGTGAAAGATCACTTATGACATTCTGAAGCATGTGTCTGTGTGTGTGAAAGTAACCCTACTGAACACTGTTGCATTTAAAATATTAAAATAAATTTGGAACTGTTCAGTTTTTGAGTCACTTGAGAAAAAGTGACTATGTAATCGGTCAGTGTTAGTCTGTCCGGCCGGCCGTCCGTCCGGCCGTCCGTCCGGCCGTCCGTAGACACCACCTTAACGTTGGACTTTTCTCGGAAACTATCAAAGCGATCGGGCTCATATTTTGTTTAGTCGTGACCTCCAATGACCTCTACACTTTAACGATGGTTTCGTTGACCTTTGACCTTTTTCAAGGTCACAGGTCAGCGTCAAAGGAAAAATTAGACATTTTATATCTTTTCTCGGAAACTATCAAAGCGATCGGGCTCATATTTTGTTTAGTCGTGACCTCCAATGACCTCTACACTTTAACGATGGTTTCGTTGACCTTTGACCTTTTTCAAGGTCACAGGTCAGCGTCAAAGGAAAAATTACACATTTTATATCTTTGACAAAGTTCATCGGATGTGATTGAAACTTTGTAGGATTATTCTTTACATCAAAGTATTTACATCTGTAGCCTTTTACAAACGTTATCAGAAAAACAAGGGAGATAACTAGCCTTTTCTGTTCGGCAACACACAACTTAACGTTGGGCTTTTCTCGGAAACTATAAAAGTGACCGGGCTCAAATTTTATGTGAACGTGACTCATTGTGTTGTGAATAGCAATTTCTTCCTGTCCATCTGATGCCTCATATAATATTCAGAACTGCGAAAGTGACTCGATCGAGCGTTTGCTCTTCTTGTTATTTGCCTTTATTCATATATTCTCAGTCATCTAAAAAGGTTAGGTGCCATGATTGGTTCGCTTGATCTGAATGTCCTATTGTGTTTTTGTAGTCAGGACATGATGTCCTATTAGTTTTTTGATTCAGGACATTTTGTCCTGTTGCCCTCCAGTCCTAGGAACATCACTGAAATGCTGTTGCTTTTATTGAGGCAAACTTTCCAACATGGAATAACAGGCCAGTCACTAGCGAGGGGTGTGTCTGAAACATGTGGACAAGGAGCACATGTGGAAAGTTTGCCTCACTAACAGCAAGAGTATTCTCTCTTTCACATTCACAACCCATACAAACCTGACAGTTATTTCCGGAATTCGTCTATTGATCCATTAATTATATTTATTTCTCGTCTGCCGATTGGTCAGACGGTAACCACCTGAGATGCAGTGCGTGTGAACCTAGCTAGTTGGTGCCCAGCCGATGCCAGAGCCAGATACGTGTGTGTGTACTCTGTGAAGGAACTATTTAGATTGCTAATCTTCCTTATTCATCACAGGGAGTGATACCCCCCCCTCCCCGCAACAAGTACGATAAAACCTTATATCTCATGCAATAGGTAATGTTTCATCATAGCTTCAACCTTTTTCAGCCGGTTCAAGAGTGATGCCTCCTCCTCCTGCTCCTCAACCACAGTCCCAGCGCCAGCAACAGCAGCAACCGCTACCACCCACAGGCATGCAACCCCCCGCTCGCGCACCTCGACAGCCCCCCGCCTCCAAACAGCAGGTGGGACAATCATCCGGATTCATCCTATTTGTAGAGGGATTCCTCCTTTTGCACCTCCCTTGCTACAGTCAAAGTTGGAACCCCCTTTTAACCTAAAACCTCCAAACATCTGAGAACATCACGTCTTGAAAAAGGCTTTGTTTGAAAATGGAGGTATATTTATAGAGGTTATGAGCAGAAAATCTAAAAAGAAGGGGTCTTAAACAGGGGGAACAGGTTGTTGGGGGGGGGGGGGGGGGGGGGGGGTGGCGACTTAAATGAGGGGTTCCGCAATATACATTTTTGAAATGTTCAGTAGACAAAATATACTGATTTTGAAGACATAAGTAACACTTTAGTAAATGAATGGCATGTAATTCGGGGCTAAGAAAGACTGAGCAAATGTTCCAACTTTTGCCCAACTTTAGATTAGAAAAACCTTATTTTCTCGTCATTGACCGCTTTGCATTTTTACGCATGTCTGAAGCAGACGACAGGAGTGAGCAAAGTGAGGGCAGACAGCAGAGCAGCTCAGCTGCAGCATCAACACAAACAGTTGCAGCAGGAGCAGCAACAGCTGCAGCAGAAACAGCGATTGCTCCAGCAGCAGCAGCAGCAGAGCCAGCTGGGCGGGATGGAGTCACCGGACGGTGATCACTTGGTGCATCACCAGCCTGACGCCGTGGTGACTCAGGTGGGACACATGCAGCAAGACACTCGGCAACAGGTAACGGCAACATTCCATTTCCTGCTGTGTTCTTCCCAGACTCAGAGAAAATTACAGTGGAACCCCTTTTTTCAATCTCCTAAAATCTGAGAAAATCAGATCTTAAAAGGAGGGAGTCTTAAAATGGAGGTAAATTTACAGAGGCTATGAACAGAACAGAAAATCTGAAGACAAAGCTGAGGTCTTTAAAAGGAGGGAGGGAGCGTTAATTTGGGGGGTCTTCTTCTTCTTCTTCTTCGTTCATGGGCTTAGACTCCCACGTACACTCGTGTTTTTGCACGAGTGGAATTTTACGTGTATGACCGTTTTTACCCCGCCATTTAGGCAGCCATACGCCGCTTTCCGAGGAAGCATGCTGGGTATTTTCGTGTTTCTATAACCCACCAAACTCTGACATGGATTGCAGGATCTTTTCCGTGCGCACTTGGTCTTGTGCTTGCGTGTACATACGAAGGGGGATAAGCCACTAGCAGGTCTGCACATAAGTTGACCTGTGAGATCGGAAAAATCTCCACACTTAACCCACCAGGCGGCCGCGGCCGGGATTCGAACCCTCGACCTTCCGATTAAGAGGCCGACGTCTTACCACCCCGCCACAGCGCCCGTCATTTGGGGGGTCTTAAAAGAGGGTTCCACTGTAGGTCAGTTTGGACCTGGAATAAAAATATGTACAGGTATAAGTGCGTTGTCGACAATAACAAAATCATATTGAGGTATTTCAAGCAGTATAATTCAGAGAGAAAAATCTTGACAGTGCTTGGTACTCCATGCAGCTATCAATGTCATTAACCAGAAAGTTTTGTTTGAAAGATTTGATTTTGAGGATTGTCAGGCTTTGTTGTTCTCAAGAAAGCAAGCTTGTTAGAGCTGCACAGCAGAACAAAAACTCTGTGTTGAGTTGTTTAGGCTTGTGAATATTGGTGGTCTTTGCTGTTCATGTGTAGTCTTTTGAATACATGGTTGTGAATGTTGGTAGCCATTTGTGGCAATTAATTCCTACATATGCAATAACTATGTGAGCAGGATCGAGCAGGGGGCCAGGCGGGGGCCTCAGAGGTACAGGGAATGGAGGAGGTGCGGAGCGTTCTGCAGAGTATGCTCAGGCTGCCCAGAGATAACGCTTCCTTTGGTGAGTCTTGATGCTTCTTTTGATGAGTTTTTACACAATTTAATAAAACGTCGGTAGATTGTTCAAAAAAAGGTTTCTAAAGTAAACAAACAACATGTACAACAGACAAATACAGAAAGAATAGAGCTTGAAATATACTGAAAGCGTAGCTTCAATTAATAGCTTTTGGACCGAGAGTTTTGGATACAAATTTGATTGTTCTTTCCAATGGCATGCAAAGCATGTTCCTGACCTTTTTAGCGGTTCCGATATTTTCTTGATTTTAACGCGGGAACCTTTCTTTTGTAAATTTGATTTTGTCAACGTGATTTTTGGTTATCAGCTTATTTTGTGACCAAGTAGAATTGCAGCTTGATGTTTTACGATACATTGTTGATGTTTGACAGCGGAGCAGAGAGGGTTTGACTTTGCAGACTCTGCCAGCGACATGCTGATGGACAGACATCACTTCCACCACGATGCCGAAACCAGCTCTCTGTCTGGGTAAGATAAAGATAGGATTCGGATAAAATAGGATAAGACAAGATAAGGATAGGATAAGAATTTAAGATAGATAATCCTTTATTTAGGGTAGCTGCAATAAGCAGACACTGAGACAGGCAGTTTACGCATGGCTACAGCATTGCTGTCTTGGTGTTCTTTTCATTTGCGAGTTTGTGAGTTTGGACTGTAGCCAAGATTTGAAGTTGATTGGTTTTTGTGTATTTGCTCAAGATCTCTCTTTTATACTTATTTTTGTTAATCTTCAAAGAATAATGTATAACACTCCATCATTTTCTGACTAAAGGTGTAGTTCCTACTTCTAGAAGTATGGTTAACAAATTAACGGGCATAGGTTGGAAAAACAGTAGAAGTTATTCCATTCTGGCTCTGAACAAATTTCCAGGCTGTTTCCATACCCATGTGAACTTATAAATCTGGTAATGTGGTAGTGTACGGTTCTAATGCTCTATTGCCTCATAGAGATAGGGGAATGTTAGCCGTTTTGTTTTCATCAGTTCAACAGTAGTGTTCTATTCCGCATGTCAGGTTTCGCGGCCATGGACAAGAGGAGATGCCCGAAATGTTTGACAGTTTCCCCAGTTTCTCCTACAAGATGTTCTCGGACATGTCCAACATGTCAGCGGTCAGCACCAGTGACCGGTCAATGCAGAGTGAACTGGTCTACCTCCGGGAATGCCTGGAGAAAGAACGCTACAGGAGAAAGGTTGGCAGCTTGTGTAAACAAGAGAGAGAGATGTGTGTGTGTGTGTGTGTGTGTGTGTGTGTGTGTGTGTGTGTGTGTGTGTGTGTGTGTGTGTGTGTGTGTGTGTGTGTGTGTGTGTGTGTGTGTGTGTGTGTTTGTTCACCTTTTTCTGTCTCCATCTGTCTCTGTCTGTATGTCTTTTTCTCTTCCCTTCCCTTGTGTGAGAAAGAGAGAGAGAGAGAGAGAGAGAGAGAGAGAGAGAGAGAGAGAGAGAGAGAGAGAGAGAGAGAGAGAGAGAGAGAGAGAGAGAGAGAGAGAGAGAGAGAGAGAGAGAGAGAGAGAGAGAGAGAGAGAGAGAGAGAGAGAGAGAGAGAGAGAGAGAACACAAAGTGTGTGTGTTCAAGTCTGTCACTTGTCAGTCTGTCTGTCTGTCTGTCTGTCTCTCTCTCTCTCTCTCTCTCTCTCTCTCTCTCTCTCTCTCTCTCTCTCTCTCTCTCTCTCTCTCTGTTCTCTCTGTGTGTCCCTGTCACTCTCTCTGCTTCGTGTTGCCCAGTATCAGAAAACTAACAAAACTCATTGCTTTGTGTGTTTCAGCACTGCGAGCAGCAGATCCAGAGTCTGAATGTAAAGGTAAGGAAATAGATACCAAATTTTACCCACAAGAAATATGTTTAGGCTGTCGAAGGATGCTTCTAGGGTAACAGTTTCCAGGTCTTAATTTGTTGGTCAGTTTTCTTTTGACCCGTAGTCGGCTAATTGAATGGCCATGTAGGAATCAAAGCACGAAGTAAGGTCATTCAGTCATGTTTGATAAAGCAAGAAACTGAAGCAGGAAAGCAAATCAATTGATTGTATGGCTTAGTGTATGAGTAACTGAACATTCACTGGTCTGTCTCATCATATATATTGTTTTATTTGATGCATTGGTCTGACCCCTGACCATCAATTTTATACCAAGCGGACAAAGCAGTACATTTAGACGTATGTGTATTTTCAATTCCTGTCAAACTGACCGTTTGACCTCTGAGACTTGAAACAATAATGGTGATGTGTGATATTTATATACTGTTCAAAAAAAGAAACGCATAGTTGCTACTTGCCAAATTTGTTTTATTTTTCGAAAAAATTAACAGAAAATCCAATATTTAGATTATTTGTTTGAAATTTGGTATGGACACAGTTGAATGCACACACAGTTCATTTGCATCTTTAAATCAATCAGTCAATCAATACGATTGGGTGTCGAGGCTGTCAAGTCAGTAGGGGGTGTGACCGCCTTGAGCAGCAACAACTGCCCGGCACCTTCTGGGCATGGACTGGATCAGATGCCGGATATCTTGCTGTGGGATGGTGTCCCACTCCTCCTGAAGTGCCTGCAATAGATCGCGGTGATTTGCCGGCGCTTCTTCTCGCCTGCGCACACGTCTGTCCAATTCATCCCAGAGGTGTTCTATCGGGTTCATGTCTGGCGACATGGATGGCCAGGGAAGCACCTGGATATGGTGGTCGGTGAGGAACTGGGTGGTGAGTCGTGCTGTGTGCGGGCGAGCGTTGTCCTGCTGGAATATGGCATCCTGGTCAGCCAGAAGAGGAAGGGCGTGTGGGCGCAGAATTTCCTCCACGTATCGCTGGGCAGTTATGCGCCCTTGGACGTGCACCAGGGTGCTCCTTCCAGCGGTATTGATCGCCCCCCACACCATGACGCCTCCACCACCATGAACGGGTGCCTCATCCACACAGTTGGGCGCGTAACGTTCGTTTACTCTCCGGTAGACCCTCCTCCGACCATCATGTCGCTGGAGCAGGAAGTAGGACTCGTCGCTGAACCACACGTGTCTCCAGTGATTCCGGACGGTCCAGCGAAGGTGCTGGTTGCCCCACTGCACTCGGTTCTGGCGATGGCGGCGGGTGAGGACAGCTCCTCTGTGAGGTCTGCGAGCTCTCAAACCAGCTTCATGCAGGCGGTTCCGCACGGTCTGGTCCGATAATCGGTGTGGCCCGGGGAGAGCCTGGACAGAAGATGAGGCCGACAGGAAACGATTCCGGAGGTGGCGGAGCCGTATGAAGCGGTCGTGAGCAGCAGTTGTCGCCCTTGGTCTTCCCGCTCGTGGCAAGTCAGCAACGGAGCCAGTGGCTTGAAACCTGACCCATAGTCTACTGATGGTGCTCTGGGACACGTGGAAGTGCCTGGCGATTGCACTTTGACTTTGGCCTGCTTGTAAACGACCCAATGCAATTTGGCGGTCTTCTCTGCTCAATCGGGCCATCTTTCGTCGCTGAATTGTCGTCTGATTTCTTTGTGGCGAACAATCCGCTTTTATGGGTTTTGGAAGACATGGTGAGAGCTCAATATTCCCCGAGTTTCACGAGATTACACTGAAGCATGACGAGTGGTCATGCCAAATGAGCAATTTTGACATTGTAGCCACTGATAACGCATGCGTCACGTGCAGAGCTCACTTGTGGCAATGGATGAAAGGTCGACGACCAGATAAACATTTTCTGCAGTTTGGTGGATATCCTTGTAGCCATATAACTAAATTATCCAGATATTACAAGCTATGCGTTTATTTTTTTGAACAGTATAATATATCAAATGTGTCGTGACAGTTACTGGAGATACAGCAGCAGCTGGCTGTAGCAGTGTCCACAGACAAACGCAAGGACATCATGATTGACCAGCTAGACAAGGTTTGTGTGTTTTGTGAGTGTGTCCGGGGGGGAGGGGGGGGTGTATGTGTACATGTCTGTTTATCATACTCTTGCATTAGATTAATTTTTTTAGATTTGGTGACGTTTCACACTGAAACTGATGCTTAAAAATAGATTTCAATGTTATTATAGATTCTATGGACAATGAAGTTGTCATGTCTGGTCTGGTTTTGTCCTTTTTCACTACCTTTGAAGAATCAACAAGCAAACAAAGGTTACTTATTGGAATGTTAATTCATTAAACCTTTTTATTCTTGATTTTTGAGTCATCAGCAGTCTATGTGCCTCAGATTTCTTCTTGGCCACTGGTTTGTCCGTACTGTGTGCAGTGTGTGATTTTATCAGTTTTAGTGTTGTGTTTGATTTTATCAGTGTTAATTGTGTTAATTATATTGTGTGTGTGCAGCAACTTGCCAAAGTGGTTGAGGGCTGGAAGAAGAGGGAGACAGAGAAAGACGAGTACCTGGCCATGATGACGAAAGAGAAGTCTCAGATTGAAGAAACCTTGCAGAAACAACAATCTGTGAGTGCTGTTATGACTGAAGGAAGATGAATACTGTGGAACCCCCCCCCCCCCCCCCCCCCCCCCCCCCCCCCCCCGCTCCCCCCCTCCCCCTTTCTTTTCTGAGACTTTCTGTTTATAGCCTCTGTACATTTTTGGAGATTGTAAAAGGGGGTTCCACTGTAATATGCAGGGCTCCCCACGGACGACCCTCCTAGTGCGTCCCGGGACCCCCACTTTCAATGTTTAGAGGGTCCATGGACCCCCACTGCAGCATTTTAGAGGGTCCCAAGGGTCCAAAAGCCGAAAAGTCCCTGTGTACTTAAAAAACATTGTGGTCACGCTTAGTGTACTGTAAAGTGACTTTTTCATTGAAATATTCTAGGTTGACACGACAATCCAACAACAGCTTGATGAATGGAACACACACACACACACACACACACACACACACACACACACACACACACACACATACACGGACCATGGACCCTCTAAAAATTTAAAGTGGGGGTCCCGGGACGCACTAGGAGGGGCGTCCGTGGGGAGCCCTGTACAGTATAAAAACCGTTATGTACCACAGGTTCGCTGACGATTGCAGTCTGGAAATGGTATATATACGGTATGCACGATAGAGGAAATCAAGTCTGTCCCAGGACCCGCTCTTTTAAAGTTTAAAGATACATTCCTAGTACGTGTTTTTGGCTTCTAGTGCGTATAGGACGCAGGAACGCGTACTATGGGGAGCCCTGGTATGCATCTGCATGAACACACATTCAACCCATGTGCAGAATGCTTGTCTCAGAAACAACTCACACAGAAACAACACACACATATAGAAGAACACGCACAGCATTTGAGACAATGCATACACTTAATTCTTTCCTCAGAAACGCAGCATTCAGAAAGCACACATGCGTGCGCTTGCGTACACACATACACACCCATGCAAACGCACACACACACACACACAAATTGGGCATGACTCTCCAGATGATTGACAGCTTGTTGTGTGTATGTCCAGATGATCGACAGCTTGTTGTGTGTATATCCAGATGATTGACAGCTTGTTGTGTGTATATCCAGATGATCGACAGCTTGTTGTGTGTATATCCAGATGATTGACAGCTTGTTGTGTGTATATCCAGATGATTGACAGCTTTGAGAAGGAGCTCTCCAGCACAGTCGAAGAACTGAAACAGGAGAAGGAGAACTCGGCCAGTCTCATCGACAAGATGAAATCGGAGGTATGCGACTACTGTTGAAATGTGTTCTGTGCACAAAAGTGAATGGTTAAACTTGAAGTGATTTCAGCATGCGCAGTTTTGACTTTTAATATCATTGCCCGTTAAAGCAAATTACCCAGGACGTCAGCTGACGACCTACAGGCAGTGAAAGGGTTCAAATAGATGCAAGCCATTTATACTATCAGAACCCTCGCAGTTAGAGTGTTGGTGTGTGGCAAGCTTTGTGACAGCTGGTTTCTGGTGTGTGACAGCTGGAGGAGGCTGCCCATAATCAGCGCCACGCCAAGGAGATGCTGGCCGCAGAGAAGGAGCGGGCAACTCTGATGGAGCAGGAGTGGGACCAGCTGAAAGAGTCGCGGGACTTGGCGGAGAAACGAGCGCAGCAAGCCCAGGATCGTCTGCACCAGGTATTGTTGTCGTCAGGAATATAATGACCCTTGTTTGAAGCAGCCCCCACCATTACCCCCCTGTGACCCGTCTTGAAAGAAAGCAAGATGGTGTGCATAATCATGTTTCATTACCTTTGAAGAGACCTTAACAGAGACTCAACTTTGTGAAACCAAGTGCACAAAACAATCACATTATTTTTGGAGGCAAAGCCAGTTAAACTGCAAAAAACACCCAAAAAACTGCCAAGTGAACACAAAGTAAGAGCACACCAGGAGACAACAGCAGCCATGCAGACCCGATCACAATCAGCTCTCCACATCTCTCAGGTGTGCTGTCTGCCCACTTACCCCATCACAATCAGCTCTCCACATCTCTCAGGTGTGCTGTCCGCCCACTTATCCCATCACAATCAGCTCTCCACATCTCTCAGGTGTGCTGTCCGCCCACTTACCAGAACCGATCACAATCAGCTCTCCACATCTCTCAGGTGTGCTGTCTACCCACTTACCAGAACCGATCACAATCAGCTCTCCACATCTCTCAGGTGTGCTGTCCACCCACTTACCCCATCACAATCAGCTCTCCACATCTCTCAGGTGTGCTGTCCGCCCACTTACCAGAACCGATCACAATCAGCTCTCCACATCTCTCAGGTGTGCTGTCTACCCACTTACCAGAACCGATCACAATCAGCTCTCCACATCTCTCAGGTGTGCTGTCCACCCACTTATCCCATCACAATCAGCTCTCCACATCTCTCAGGTGTGCTGTCCACCCACGTACCCCATCACAATCAGCTCTCCACATCTCTCAGGTGTGCTGTCTACCCACTTACCCCATCACAATCAGCTCTCCACATCTCTCAGGTGTGCTGTCTACCCACTTACCCCATCACAATCAGCTCTCCACATCTCTCAGGTGTGCTGTCTACCCACTTACCCCATCACAATCAGCTCTCCACATCTCTCAGGTGTGCTGTCTACCCACTTACCCCATCACAATCAGCTCTCCACATCTCTCAGGTGTGCTGTCTACCCACTTACCCCATCACAATCAGCTCTCCACATCTCTCAGGTGTGCTGTCTACCCACTTACCCCATCACAATCAGCTCTCCACATCTCTCAGGTGTGCTGTCTACCCACTTACCCCATCACAATCAGCTCTCCACATCTCTCAGGTGTGCTGTCTACCCACTTACCCCATCACAATCAGCTCTCCACATCTCTCAGGTGTGCTGTCTGCCCACTTACCAGAACCGTAGAGCTGCTGAAAATAGCTCACGCTCAAGGCAGTGAGACAACTCCGTCAATGCAAAGCAGCTGTCGTGAAAGGGGGAGTACTGCGTCCCCCTGTTACACTTGCATGATACAGGGGTACCTGTGATGCGATGCCCCTTTGATGAATGGACACCTCCCATGAAAGGATACTTTTTGGAGTCCCCTTGTCTATTATCTTGACCAATCTATACCTGTCATGACAGGCCACCTGCAATGTAGGGACACTTTTAGCTGTGTCCTTTCATAGCAGGTACCTGTGTAGAAGTGCTGCACAGGGGCTTTTACCATGTAGCTCCTGAAGGGACTCAAACAAAGACCACTAAACTTTGCTTGATATTTTTGCTGTCCTTTAGCATTGCTTCCAAAGAGAGCAAGCTAGAGACGACTAAACTGTGTGGTGTTTTCGCTGTACAGGAACAGGACAACTGGTACGGCAGGGAGCAGGAACTGCTGCACAAGATTGACCAGGTCAAGGAGGCCAACCTCAAGGTCATGCAGATGGAGAGAGTGAGTGAATATCGAACTTATTTTTAACGTTTTTTGTTTGCTTGGAGGGAATTTCTTTGGCAAATTTTCCAAAATGGCCCTAAGGGCTGGCCTCAATTGAGTCGGAAGTTGACTTCGTGAAGTCATTTGACCAAACTTTTAGTGCCAAAGCTTTGTGCAGCGAGCTTTGTCAAGTCATTTGACCGAACTTTTAGTGCCAAAGCTTTGTGCAGCCAGCTTTGTCAAGTCATTTGACCGAACTTTTAGTGCCAAAGCTTTGTGCAGCCAGCTTTGTCAAGTCATTTGACCGAACTTTTAGTGCCAAAGCTTTGTGCAGCCAGCTTTGTCAAGTCATTTGACCGAACTTTTAGTGCCAAAGCTTTGTGCAGCGAGCTTTGTCAAGTCATTTGACCGAACTTTTAGTGCCAAAGCTTTGTGCAGCCAGCTTTGTCAAGTCATTTGACCAAACTTTTAGTGCCAAAGCTTTGTGCAGCGAGCTTTGTCAAGTCATTTGACCAAACTTTTAGTGCCAAAGCTTTGTGCAGCGAGCTTTGTCAAGTCATTTGACCAAACTTTTAGTGCCAAAGCTTTGTGCAGCGAGCTTTGTCAAGTCATTTGACCAAACTTTTAGTGCCAAGGCTTTGTGCAGCGAGCTTTGTCAAGTCATTTGACCAAACTTTTAGTGCCAAAGCTTTGTGCAGCGAGCTTTGTGAAGTCGACTTCACCCAATTAATACGAGACTGAAACGTTTCAGCATTGTTCAGAAATTCCTTTAGCATCATCGTTCTCCTGCTGTGAGTAAAGCTTGGCAGATCTACCCAAAGGACGGCAAATATTTCAGCAATTTGAAAGAAGTTTTGATGTTTTGCCGACCATAGACACCAAATGCAGTGTCGCTCCCAGCCTCAGAGGACAAACGGTCAGTTGGACCTGGATTGAAAATATGTACAGGTGAAAATGTTCTGCTTTATCCACTTTGGAAATTGATGGCCAGAATACCTCCTGCATATTAAAACTAATGGACGGTCGACCGGCCAGGGGTCAGATGAATGCGTTAAATCAAAAAAGTATGCAATAATGATCAAAGCCCGAGGCCTGGGAACAACCGAGCAAATAACATGTCTGTAAAGGAAGCCATGGAGGAAGAAGAAGACCGCTAAAGTGACAAAGTTGTGTGCGTCTTATGAAATAGCTCAGTTGGTAGCGGCGCTGGCTTCCAAAACCAGTTGTCGCTATCGGCATGGGTTTGATTCCCACGTTCGGCGAGGGATTTATTTCCGAGAGTCAAATGTTTGCAGACTCTCCTCGGTGTCCGTACATCCCTGTTTGCAAGCATGCGCATGATAAAGAACCCAAGTTCATAGCGAAAGTCTCAGGGCTAGGAAAAATGAATACACGCATGCAGGAAAATAAAACCAAGAAAATGGGTAGCGCCGTATACTGTATGGCAGCTCGCTATCCCCAGGGAGTAAACAGCCCGAATTTCCATGAGGGTAACCTCACTGGACTATATGAATCTTATTCTTATCCTAATCCGTATCCTTATCCTAATCCGTATCCTAATCCTTATTCTTATCCTAATCCGTATCCTTATCCTAATCCGTATCCTTATCCTAATCCTTATCCTAATCCTTATCCTAATCCGTATCCTTATCCTAATCCGTATCCTTATCCTAATCCGTATCCTTATCCTAATCCGTATCCTTATCCTAATCCGTATCCTTATCCTAATCCGTATCCTAATCCGTATCCTAATCCGTATCCGTATCCTTATCATTATCATTATCTTTATGCAGGTGAAGCTGGAGGAGCAGATGAAGAAAGCGGAGGACATGGAGGAGAGAGCGCACACGGCACAGACCGCCGCCAACAGGATGGAGATGGAGCTCGATTCAGCCCTCAGGGAAAAGGTGGGTACAGTACAGTCTCCAAAAATCTGAAAAAATCAGTCATAAAATGGGGGTAAACTTACAGAAGTTATTAACAGAACATCTGAGAAAACAGGGTCTTATAATGTCGGGATTCTTTAAAGGTGGGTTTCACTGTAATGCACATGTATTCAGCACAGGCAGATCTCAAGTTCATTTGTTAGCGCGCTGGCTTGAAACCAGTGCGTCGTCATCAGCATAGGTTCGAACCCAGGGATTTATTTCCAAGAGTGGCCATTGTGCAGACTCTCCTTCTTGTCTGATTACAGTGAAACCCTCCTTGTAAGACCTAAAATAAATCTGAGAAAATCAGGCCTTAAAAAAGAGGGAGTCTTAAAATGGGGGTAAGCTTACACAAGTTATGAACAGAACATCTGAGAAATGAGGGTCTTAAAAAGGAGGGAGTCTTAAAATGGGGGTAAGCTTACACAAGTTATGAACAGAACATCTGAGAAATGAGGGTCTTAAAAAGGAGGGAGTCTTAAAATGAGGGTAAGCTTACACAAGTTATGAACAGAACATCTGAGAAATCAGGGTCTTAAAAAGGAGGGAGTCTTAAAATGGGGGTAAGCTTACACAAGTTATGAACAGAACATCTGAGAAATGAGGGTCTTAAAAAGGAGGGAGTCTTAAAATGGGGGTAAGCTTACACAAGTTATGAACAGAACATCTGAGAAATCAGGGTCTTAAAAAGGACGGAGTCTTAAATCAGGGGGTCTTAAAAGGTGGGGTCCATTGTAAATTTGTAATGCACAGGCAGAACTCTAGTTCAGTTGGTAGCCCGTTGTCTTTGAAACCAGAGTGTCGCCATCAGCATGGGTTCAAACCCAGTTTTAGCCAGGGATTAATTTCCACGAGTCGGCTTTGTGCAGACTCTCCTTCATATCTGAACAAACCCGGTACCGGTGTGCACAATGAAGATCCCAAGGTCACAGTGAAGGGCTCAGGGCTTGCAAAACGCAAACACATGCATGCAAGATACAACACAAAAGTTAGTAGCATGGGACTGTTTGACCATTCACTTTCTCCAGTGAGAAAGCAACTCTGTTATAATGTTTGGCCTTATGACTTAGACTATGTAATATTGTGTAATGTGTTTGTGTGTGTGTTGTAGGAGAGCCTGAAGGTGGAGATGGCGCTGACAGAGGCCAAGTTCGAGAGTGCTCACCGCGCACTGGAGGCCGACCTGCACAGTCACATGGAGAAAAAGGTCACACTCTCATCTTTTTCTTTCTTTTTTAAGGGTGGAGCATACTTTTTAGGCGATTTTACAATTCCATTATCTTATGCCTTTATTTCTTTGTGAAAGTACATCATGATTTCATTTCTGGCAGTTTACAAGCTCCAAACATTATTTTTTAAATCTCTAGATTGCAAGATTTTGCACTTGTTTCCACAGATATTTGTCTGTTCTGCTTCAATTTTTTGGAAATAATGTCATGATCTCATGTTTGGCATGTCATTGCCATGATCCGAATCCAGAACCTTCCACAAGACAAGGAAATTACGCTAAGCAGATGGAAGTGATTTAAGAGGTGCCGTTTTAAAGCCCACTGTTGACTCTGGTTCCCAGGTCTTATCCACCAGGCCATTTGGCCCGACATATGATGAATGAAACCTTGACTCTGGTTCCCAGGTCTTATCCACCAGGCCATTTGGCCCGACATATGATGAATGAAACCTCGACTCTGGTTCACAGGTCTTATCCAACAGGCCATTTGGCCCGACATATGATAAATGAAACCTTGACTCTGGTTCACAGGTCTTATCCACCAGGCCATTTGGCCCGACATATGATAAATGAAACCTTGACTCTGGTTCCCAGGTCTTATCCACCAGGCCATTTGGCCCGACATATGATGAATGAAACCTTGACTCTGGTTCCCAGGTCTTATCCACCAGGCCATTTGGCCCGACATATGATGAATGAAACCTTGACTCTGGTTCCCAGGTCTTATCCACCAGGCCATTTGGCCCGACATATGATGAATGAAACCTTGACTCTGGTTCACAGGTCTTATCCACCAGGCCATTTGGCCCGACATATGATGAATGAAACCTTGACTCTGGTTCACAGGTCTTATCCACCAGGCCATTTGGCCCGACATATGATGAATGAAACCTTGACTCTGGTTCACAGGTCTTATTCACCAGGCCATTTGGCCCGACATATGATGAATGAAACCTTGACTCTGGTTCACAGGTCTTATCCACCAGGCCATTTGGCTCGACATATGATGAATGAAACCTTGACTCTGGTTCACAGGTCTTATCCACCAGGCCATTTGGCCCGACATATGATGAATGAAACCTTGACTCTTTCAGCTGGCAGACGAGGTGCGTGAGGTTCAGGAGCGGCTTCGAGAGGAGCAGGAGGAGGAAGAGGAGAAACACCGCCGCCTGGTGACCGAGCTGCACCAGCGACACCAGCGCGACCTGGAGTCACAGATGGCCTCGCTCCGACAGGAGGTCACGCGCAAGGAGAACGACCTCAAGCAACAGCTGGCAGAGATGGAAAACAGGTAAAAGGATTCAAGTTTCTTCCATCAATTTGCATTTTACCAGTATTCACTATGTTTCTTTCTTGTATTTGTTTCGATCTCATGCACCAGTTTGGTTTGTAAGTGCTATGTATTGTATGTCTGTAAGTGCTATGTATTGTATGTCTGAACAATTGTGTGATAAGCTGTTTTACTTTTTTTTCAGCCTGAGTGAATATCGACAAGAAAACCTAGCTTTGAAACAAGCCAAGCAGAAACTAGAGTCTCAGAGGTAAGTATTTTAGTGACTGAACACTTTTTAGTTTAATGTACAGGTCTGAAAGTGAAAATATGAATAGAAAGTTTGTTGTTCTATCAACAGAGGCAAAATAATGGACCTGTGTCAGGTGTTTGGTCTGCATGAAAAGAAGAGTGCTGGAAAATAGTTTTGGATGTGTATAAATAGTAGATGCTTATATTTGTGTGAGTGTGCATGGTTTTGTGTTAATGCTGTGTGTTTTTGTCTGTGTGTATACGTTTATTGTGTCACATTCTCCCTGTTTGTTCACTTAAAGGAGTTTAGTATGAAAAGCTGTATGTTTGAACAACAGGCACTTGACACGAGAATTGTTGGTATGTCTTTAAAGACATACAATATCGATTTGAAAAAAAAGCCCACAAGATGTCTCTTTTTGACATACGTGACCCTCTCTTTTACAGTGAAATCTCGACATCAAAAGCCGAACAAAGTTCAAAAAGACATCATAATGGGAATAATGGCATCACGTAAACATTATATAATTTTTACAGCATGTCTCCCTAGGGAATGACAAAGAATTTTCAGAACGAAGTTTGTCTGGGTGACTTCCAGATGTCAGCACAAGGCTGTGCATGTATTGGTATTGTATATCATTGAGTGTAATGTGAAGCATTCTGTCAAAACTTGTTACCTATAATGATGTGTGTGCTTTGCAGGATTGAGGTGCTGAGCAAGTTACAGTTCATCATGCAGTCGCAGTGGAACGAAGCCGTGTCCCTGCTAGTCAGCACGCCACAGCGCAAGGTGAGTCACTCTGCCCTGGGGCCTAGTTCATCATGTGCAACCCATCATGTAAAAAGCCACAGGTAGTCCCAGAACCTTCTGATGGTTTGGTAGCAAGAAGTTACAACCCACAACCTCTCTCAGGGCCAGCTTTATGAAGGCGGCGCCCGTCTCCTCTCACTTGCTTCCTTCACTGTCCTCAAGCCTCAACAGGATATCAGGGATCAAGTGATCAACCCTCAACAGGATATCAGGGATCAAGTGATCAACCCTCAACAGGATATCAGGGATCAAGTGATCAACCCTCAACAGGATATCAGGGATCAAGTGATCAACCCTCAACAGGATATCAGGGATCAAGTGATCACTCCCCTTGTCTCTCTGCACTAATGTGACAGACTTAGAGGTAGACACGATGAGATGCTTGCGTAGGTGGACCCCTCTGAGCAACAACGACTTCTTTGAAGACAGGAAACAAACAACAGATGACCTGACTGCGTTAGTGGCAGTCGTGAGATTGTACCTTGGTTAACATTGTGAGACAGATCGACTGTGTGTATGATTAACACAGTAAAAAAAAGCAGGTGTTGAACGGACAATCATTTACATCTGAGTACGCGAAACTCGGTACACAAAAATTGCCTTGATTTTTGAGTCACTTGAGAAAAAGTGACTCTATGTAATCGGTCAGTGTTAGTCTGTCCGGCCGGCCGTCCGGCCGGCCGTCCGTAGACACCACCTTAACGTTGGACTTTTCTCGGAAACTATCAAAGCGATCGGGCTCATATTTTGTTTAGTCGTGACCTCCAATGACCTCTACACTTTAACGATGGTTTCGTTGACCTTTGACCTTTTTCAAGGTCACAGGTCAGCGTCAAAGGAAAAATTAGACATTTTATATCTTTGACAAAGTTCATCGGATGTGATTGAAACTTTGTAGGATTATTCTTTACATCAAAGTATTTACATCTGTAGCCTTTTACGAACGTTATCAGAAAAACAAGGGAGATAACTAGCCTTTTCTGTTCGGCAACACACAACTTAACGTTGGGCTTTTCTCGGAAACTATAAAAGTGACCGGGCTCAAATTTTATGTGAACGTGACTCATTGTGTTGTGAATAGCAATTTCTTCCTGTCCATCTGATGCCTCATATAATATTCAGAACTGCGAAAGTGACTCGATCGAGCGTTTGCTCTTCTTGTTATTTTTATTAGTTGCGGACAGAGAGTGATTGGTGACTCTTGATGGGTCTTTTCTCTGTCAACAGATGCTGAACACATCGCTGTCATCATCGCTAGCCTCCTCAATGATGGCCGGCGCTGGTGCAGGAGGTCAGACCAACTCTCTCAACACATCCGGCCTGCCCAACTTCTGCATGACCTCTGTTGCTCGGCCCGCTGCCGCTTCTTCCGAGGCCTCCGTTGCTAGGACGGCCAGCCCCAGGGCCAGGTGAGCTGATGTTGTACAGTGGAACCCCCCTTTAAGACTTACGTTTTGTGTGTGAAAATCAGGTTCTGAAAAGGAGGGAGTCTTAAAGTGGGGGTACATTTACACAGGTTATGACCAGAAAATCACGAGAAAAAAGCGTCCTGTAATCGTCGAATGTGAAATCCGCAGTCTTAATGTGGAGCTTGTATTTTCAAGCATATTTGTCAATTTGCGAATTTCTGGCATTTACAAAGTTCCAGAGATTGTTTTTTAAATTCCCCAGATTGCACCAGGTAGCATGCTTTTGCATTATTGTGTTCAGAATCTTGCAGGACTGGTGGGGGGGGGGGGGGGGGGGGAGAGGGTGGAGAGGGGAGGGGGGGCATTTTTACAGTTCCATGATATTTTCCCAGACGCTGGTTCTGCCTGTACAAAGAAGAAGACGAGTGTGGTGCAGAGTGTGGTGCAGAGTGTGGTGCAGAGTGTTGACTTATGTATGAATTGTGTCCATTCTCCCTTTCAGCCAATCAGAACACAGAGCGTCATCAACAGACCCTCCCCCTTTCAACAACTTGTCAGGTATGTCTGTTGCACTGTGTCTGCTTTTTCATTTTCTTCTTTAAATTAATGTGGAGGTGAATACTACTGTTTCAGGTCAAATGAAAAATGTATGTTGTATCGGTTTCAATCTAAGTCATTGTACAATGGAATCCCCATGATGAGTGTTCTCCCCTTTTGAGACCTTTTGGGGGGATTTTCTTTTCTTGGCGTCGTTTAAGTTGACCTCTTGTTTTTAACTTATTTTCTCAGATTTTTGGAGGTCTTAAAAGGGGGGTTCCATGGTAAAAAGTTTGAAGCAGTTACTTCAATTACTTTCCATACCATGGGAAAAATGGGTTTTAATAAATTTGATTCAGTTATAAAGGGAAAGAAAGCATTTCAAATGCTCTGTGGACTATATCTCTTTAAATGTGCTTGCAGGTTCTCAGTCGTCCATTCACTCCTCCCCTCGCACGTCACCGCGACCCAGGACAAGCTCCACGGACAACACAGCGACCTTTGCCCCCAGGTCCCCCTTCCCATCAGACTCGGGGGTGTCGTTACAAGACATCTCGGCCCTCCTGTCGCACAGCAGCTACAATCCCCCAGCTTTCAGCACGGCCAACATCCACGGTGTGACGCACAACGGGGGCCTGGTGGTGCAGACCAGCCTCAGGGGGGAGGAGAGTGTTCCCCAGCGACAACAACAACAACAACAGCGACAACAACAACAGAGACAGCAACAGGAGGGGCAGCATCAACATCGAGGTCTGTTTTTCATGTAATCATGCATAACATTTTGTTCTGCCCATATTCATGCATTTCTAGCATTTTGAAAGATTCAGAGATCGTTCTTGAGATCACAAGAAATGCACCACATTACATTAATTTTTTCTTCTTCTCAAAACATTCAGCCTTTTATTTTGTTGTTGTTGACAAATTAAGGATCTTTTACCTCGTAATGGATTTTGTTCGAGATTTGTGCTTTGCTTGTGCTTGAATCTGTGATTTGCATAATTTTAGTTAGTTTTCTTGATTATCATAATTATTTGTTCTTTCTTTCTGGGAACTCATTGACAAGGAAATAACTTTAATAATCTTCTTCTTCTGCGTTCATGGGCTGAAACTCCCCTGTACACTCGTGTTTTTACACGAGTGGAATTTTACGTGTATGACCGTTTTTACCCCGCCATTTAGGCAGCCACACGCCGCTTTCGGAGGAAGCATGCTGGGTATTTTCGTGTTTCCATAACCCACCGAACTCTGACATGGATTACAGGATCTTTTCCGTGCGCACTTGGTCTTGTGGTTGCGTGTACACACAAAGGGGGATAAGTCACTAGCAGGTCTGCACACAAGTTGACCTGGGAGATCGGAAAAATCTCCACTCTTAACCCACCAGGCGGCCACGGCCGGGATTCGAACATTCGACCTTCCGATTACGAGGCCGACGTCTTACCACCCCGCCACAGCGCCCGTCACTTTAATAATCATCAGAATCAAAACACAAGAAAGGTAAGTTGTTGCAACATTTGTTATTGACAAAACAATACTTTACAGTCACAAATATATCAACAAGTATATTATTATTTTAATAATTATCATCAAGGTCCTGGATCCGTGGGGAGAAAAGGTTCACCCGGAACGCAGGCTGTGCTGATCCGACCTCCGCAGCAGTTGTCACGCGCTGGATCCACTCACGATGACTTCAGCTTCCTCTCCACCTCTGACCTTGCCCAATCCGACCTCTCGCTACTTTCGCAATCCAAAGCTCACTGGAGTGAGCATTTTTTGCAGCGAGAAGCTCGGGGGAGGGAGGACAGAGAGGGTGAGGGCAGGAGAGGTCAGGACCGCGGCCTTGAGTTGTGCGACCTTGAGGTGAGGTCACAGGGGTCGCAGGGCTCACAGGCCGGGCTGCTGATGGTCAACGGAGGCGGTTTTCATAGCAACGGACATGGAGAGGCTGAGATGATGGGTCGTTCTCTGCCAGGTAAGTGATATCTGTTTTGCTGTGTGGTTTGCTGGGTAGGGGTAGGGTTGAACATTTGTATATGAATTTTTTGTGACTATGTCTTGGGAATAAGTTTATCAACAATATTTTGTTTCTGAGAAGTAGAAACAAGTCGCGTAAGGCGAAAATACAATATTTAGTCAAGTAGCTGCCATTTTTCAGCAAGACCGTATACTCGTAGCATCGTCAGTCCACCGCTCATGGCAAAGGCAGTGAAATTGACAAGAAGAGCGGGGTAGTAGTTGCGCTAAGAAGGATAGCACGCTTTTCTGTACCTCTCTTTGTTTTAACTTTCTGAGCGTGTTTTTAAGGGCAGACCGGGTAGGCAAAATGAGTTATTTTTGGTCTCATACACCTTTTTGGGGTTGTTGCATTTTTCACACCTTTGAACATCCTGGAATGCATTCAATAATCTGCTTTTGTCATTTTAGACATGTATTCATGTAAATAAAACCATTTTCAAACCAATGTTTTGTTGTTTTTGTCTGTGTTTTATCAAAAAAATCGAAAAAATGGTCAACTTTGGATACTTCGTGCTGGTAAATGTGCGCACATGACATGACCCTTCGCTGTTCAAACTGTGTGGAAATTTCCGTTCTTCAAGATGACGTCATCACCGTTGGGGAATTTCCGTTGACATAGGCACAAAGAGAGAGAATCCGTTCCAACCGAAACCCCGGAATTAATATATGCAAATATATGTAGGTCAAAGGCATTTGGCGCAAGCGCAGTAGACAACTTATCAGTCCCCCGGTGTCAACAAATCCATGACGTTTTCACCGATTCAGCAGCATTTTTCAAAGTTTTGAGCTGCGGAGAACAACCCTAACATTGGAAATGTTCGGCATAGTGGCAAGAAATATCAGAGAAAGATGAACCAGCAGCAGCGAACAGTAGAAGGAAGTAACAACACTCCGAAATGAACCAACATGATCGTATTTGAGCAGACGACATTCTAAGATTCTTGACTCGACGAGGTGGGTTTTGCTTCTTTCTCTTTTCGATCTTGTTTGTTTGACAACGTGATTTATTGCACATCGTTATGTTGTTGTTGTTGTAAGAATGTGTTAGGGTTTGCAGGTAAATGATAAACAGTTTGTGTCTGAAGTATTTTGCGGGTTTCTTGATCCAATTTACTGACCATGCCGCCGCCGCACACCCCCCTCCCTCCCTCGATCATCTCTGTGATATCGTCTTCACAACCCCTATTTTATTGTTCTTCGCTGGCCAGTCCTTGAGAGCTTACTATGGTGTAACATGTCATCAGTATTCTTTGTCTGGGGTCAAACTGAGAAGCAGCATCTGAGCGATGTACGACTGACACAGTTTCTGTTTCTGGTCATTGACCGTAGGAAAATAAGTACCCTACTAGAGAGCGTTCTCTAATTCTAAAGGATTGGTTTACACCAGCATGGCTGACCAACCTATCATTGACAGCAATATTGTTGTCAAATCTTTTCCATTAACTAAGGAATAAAAAAAATAGATCCAATTTACTTCACCAAAGAAAAAAAAAGAGTTAAACTAAAGGACTGGGGATGCAACTCGTGAATCAAAAGCATAAAGATCACCTGCAAACAGTGCTAGGTTTAGGAAATCTGAAAATGTATACACACACACAGAACACACACACACAAAACAGACAACAGACAAGAAACAAGCAAATACATAGCAAGTGTGATGAAATAAATTAATTTTAAAAGAAAAATATGAAAAGAAAGAAAGAAAGAAAGAAAATAATTCAGCTAGTTTCAGTATTAGTTCCTGCGTGTATGTGATTGTGTGGTTACTCAAATCCCATAGTAAACTTGACATGTACATTTTGTGATAGGGGCCAATTAATGAATGTCTTTTGTGTGTGTGTGTGTGTTCGTCAACCGACATATGTGGGTACGAGCCGCTGAGGTGGTTGTAAGAAAACCCGCCTGGTTCAGTGGTTGGGGGCTGATTGGGATTTCTGATTTACCAGCCTAGCCAAAAAGTTGAGGTACACCCCATGTAACATGGTCATTTGCAAAATAAAGTACAAGCACTTGTTGACGTTTATATTGAGTCTTAAAATTTGCAGCTTATTACAAACAAAAAC
Organism: Littorina saxatilis; assembly: GCF_037325665.1. Taxonomy (NCBI): domain Eukaryota; kingdom Metazoa; phylum Mollusca; class Gastropoda; order Littorinimorpha; family Littorinidae; genus Littorina; species Littorina saxatilis. The sequence continues at coordinate 40,854,497 of NC_090257.1, forward strand.
CATGGACAGTTGTATCAAATATTAAATCAGTGTTTGTGTATTTATTAGGTTGGAGCAAGGGGAGAGCCAGTCCTCCTGTGGTGGCAGCGAGGAGAAAGATTGACCTGATGGAAAAGTTTGCTAAACCGGAACTACCCTCTTCCACAGCAGAAACATCAGCTTTGCCATCTTCTGACCAACCATAAGAAGATACAGATACTTTGCCATCTTCTGACCCATCACAAGCAGATATGGATACTGGTACTGTGCAACGTCACTCCGCTGACATGTGTTGGGCTTTTGTCAACATTGATCAGCTCAATCTATTGCTGAAAGGTTTATATCCTGTACTGAATGCTTGTCTGATAGCAGTCTGATTATGAAAGAAGGTGATGCATCAGCCCAAGGATTTGCAAAGGCCCTGCATCTGGAGTGCATATGAGTGTCCATTCAAGTCTGCAGTTGTTTACTCTTCTCCCGGTGTTTGCAACGCTTCGGGTGGTAAAGTTGCATTTTAAATAATCCGCGTATGACCAAGTTGGTACATGGAAAGGGACATTCAGCTTTACAGAAATTTGCTGCAGTGTTAGGATTGAGCACAGAAATACTGTAATTAAAATGTTGCAACTTTTGAATGGCTTGATAGCTTTGTTCCATTTGTGTATATATAATTATGTAATGTTGTTGATGATTTGTGAAGCATCATTTCTATGCAATGGAATAAGAAATCAGTGCATCCGTTGGGTTTTTATGAGTCTGACAGTTTGGTTCTGATCAATATTTTCATATCAGCACAAACACAGATAATTGACTTTTTTAATGTTTTCATATAATTTTTTTTTAAATCAAAAAAATCTGATAATTTGATTATCAAATCATTTCCCCTTCATAGTTAAAGTGTTATTCTGGTTAAAAAAAAAACCACCCCATTAATTCAAGCTCTACTGTGGTACTAGTTTACCGGGGTACTAGTGAGACTCTTTTACATGCTGTTTTCTCTACATGTAATTTGAGACAAAATGTGGTAATTAAAATGTTGTAACTTTTGAATGGCAAGATGGATTTGTTCCAATTTTGTATATGTTGTTTATGATTTGTGAAGCACCATTTCTGTGCATGGAATAAGAATACAGTGGATTCCTTGTGTTTTTATGAGTCCGACAGTTTCGTTTTGATTCATATCTGCACTAACATAGATGAGTTTTCAAATGATTTTTTAAAAAAAGTCTGGATAATTTGATCGTCAAATCATTTCCCCATCATAGTAAAGTGGTTATTCTTATAAAAACATATCAATTCAGGCTGCACTGTGCTACTAGTTTGAGGTACTGGTTGGAATCTTTCAAATGCTGTTTTCTCTGAATGTAATTTTCAGACAAACATCTGTAATTAAAATGTTGCAACTTTTGAATGGCTTGATGGATTTGTTTCATTTTTGTTTATGTTGTTTATGATTTGTAAAGCGTCAGTTTTGTGTATGGAATAAGAGTTAAGTGCATTGGTTGGGTTTTTATGAGTCTGACAGTTTGGTTCTGATTCATGTTTTCATATCGGTACAAACAAAGATGGCTGTTTTCATATGATGTATATAAAAAAAATCCTGATAATTTGATTGTCAAATCCTTTTCCCTACATAGTAAAGTGGTCATTCTGATAAAAACATATGAATTCAGGGTGCACTGTGCTACTGGTTTTTTTATGTACTGGTTCAAATCTTTAAAATGCTGTTTTCTCTGAATGTAATTTTCAGACAAAACGCTACAATTAAAATGTTGCAACTTTTGAAAGGCTTGATGGATTTGTTCAGTTTTTGTATATGTTGTTTATGAGTTGTACAGCATCAGTTCTGTGTATGGAATAAGAGTTCAGTGCATTGGTTGGGTTTTTATGAGTCTGACAGTTAGGATTTCATGTATTTTTCTTATCAAAACTGAACCGGTAACTGAAAATGCTAAATTAAAATAATATATTGCTTAGAGACAGAGATCATGCCAGTTGGCAAACAATCAAAGTTAAAGCTTCTTTCAGAAACATCCAGTCTTACCCTTTCTGATACCACAGTCACATTCAGCACCAAAGTAAAAAACCTGGGTGTCCACCTTGACAGTAACCTGTCAATGGACGCCCACATCAACTCACTCTGCAGAACCGCCTTTCTTGAAATGCGGAGGATTAGCCAAATCAGACACCTTCTTTCCCTCGACGCAACCAAGACACTGGTTTCGGCTTTTATTTTGTCGAGACTGGATTACTGCAACTCGCTCCTAGCCGGCCTCCCAGACGCCAAGCTAGACCGCCTACAGCGCATCATGAACAATGCAGCACGTCTTGTGCTGCGCAAGCGCAAGCGCGACCATGTCACCCCTCTCCTCATGACCCTTCACTGGCTACCAATCAAAGCACGCATTACATATAAAATAGCTACCCTGTGTTACCGTAGCCTTCAAGACTCTGCCCCTTCTTACCTGTCTTCGCTCTTAAAGCCACACGTCCCCACACGCAACCTCAGATCCGCTGACGCAGGGCACCTTGTTGTCCCACGCGTCAAACTGAACGCTTTCGGCAAGCGCGCCTTTACCTACACAGCTCCCTCTATTTGGAACTCTCTGCCCATGTCTGTCCGCCTTTCTACCTCTCTCCCTTCCTTCAAGTCCTCTCTAAAAACACACCTCTTCCGGGAATACTTCAACCCCTAGCCTGTGCGAGTGATTCGATGTTGTCCGTGTGTGTGTTTGTGTGTGTGTGCGAGTGAGCGACACGAGTATATGCGAGTAATTGGTTGTGTGCACTGTTCAGTATTTGCCACATTAAGGAGAGGGGTCGCTTGCCATCGTAGCGCGCTGTGGGCCGGCTGGGGGCGGGTTGCTTGCGAGGGCTGTATTTTGTACATTGATTATTTGATACATGTATAATTATTAAATGCGTCTCCAGGAATATGTTTAGTTTAAATCTTGTGTCGATACTATTTAATTCTGCCTCGCTATTAGCCATTGAGTAAAACTGTTTTATCACCATTGCTTTATTGTTGTTAATTCGTCTCCAGAAATATGTTTTGTTTTAATCTTGTGTCGATACTATTTAACTCTGCCTCGTTATTAGCCATTGAGTATAACTGTTTTATCACCATTGTTTTATTGTTGTTCTTTGGCCATTTACGTTGAATGACTTGTTATACATTGACATTGATAGTTTTATTCTTCTTCTTCTTCGTCGTTCGCTAGATAGTTTTATTATAAGAACCTTTTTTTTTTTTTAATTCCTATTAACTCGATGTTCTTTAACTATGTTTGTAAATTGTTAGAGGATCTTTTAGTAGAAGTGTTTAACTGTCGAAGCTGCTTTTACCTAAGAGACCGACTGTATATTGTGCTGTTGTACTTGTCAGACTTGATTGTACCAAGTCCTTCACATGTTGTAATGCGCTTAGAGCCAAATATTTTTGTTTTTTGTAAGGGATAGGCGCAATATAAATACACTTTATTATTATTATTATTATTAGAAATGCTTTTCGATACACAGAATTATTAAACACACACATATTGCTGCAAAGAAGAAAAATTGGATCAAAACATGCACTGGTTCACAAACTGCAACATTTTAAAAAAAGCACATTTTATAACGTTTTTCTCACATTTTGGTGAATAAAACCCCCAAAAATTGCTTTTCACTCAAAATTTAAAATGGTTTCCCTTAATTAGGTTATTCTGCTTGCAAAAATCAAACAAGCAGCAAGCTGTTTCCAAAATAAAAAAAAAAAGTGCTTGCCTACCCTGTCCCCCCTTAATCCAAACATATCATATCTATATGTTTTTGGAATCAGGAACCGACAAGGAATAAGATGAAAGTGTTTTTAAATTGATTTGGACAATTTAATTTTGATAATAATTTTTATATATTTAATTTTCAGAGCTTGTTTTGAATCCGAATATAACATATTTATATGTTTTTGGAATCAGAAAATGATGGAGATTAAGATAAACGTAAATTTGGATCGTTTTATAAATTTTTATTTTTTTTTACAATTTTCCGATTTTTAATGACCAAAGTCATTAATTAATTTTTAAGCCACCAAGCTGAAATGCAATACCGAACCCCGGGCTTCGTCGAAGATTACTTGACCAAAATTTCAACCAATTTGGTTGAAAAATGAGGGCGTGACAGTGCCGCCTCAACTTTCACGAAAAGCCGGATATGACGTCATCAAAGACATTTATCAAAAAAATGAAAAAAACGTTCGGGCATTTCATACCCAGGAACTCTCATGTCAAATTTCGTAAAGATCGGTCCAGTAGTTTAGTCTGAATCGCTCTACACACACACACACACAGACAGACGCACATACACCATACCCTCGTTTCGATTCCCCCTCGATGTTAAAATATTTAGTCAAAACTTGACTAAATATAAAAAAGACAGATGTGTATGCAGTCTTGGGGTACTGCAAATCATTTTTTTTTTAAATAGCTAAATTTATTTTTTACTGTTTTTTGGTGTCCTCTAAGCTTTAGGAATAGTATTGGTTTTCTTGTTGTTGCTGAAAAAAACATTGAAAATCCTGTTTATTTGATTTTGTACTGCTGTGTAAGAATAAGTTGTTTTTGTGTGTGCCAGCATATTCCCCTTCGCTGTCACCCCCTGTGAAACAAGGCAGAGACGGAGAGCAGGACTCCACTGATGGCGATGTGCTGCATGAGAACGACCGGTCAGTGTCTTGTATACATGTCTGTGTGTCAGAGTTGCACAGTGGTAAAGTCCGCTGCTAACTACAGTCGAACCAAGCCGATCTAGGTTGGTGAACGTTCGGCGAATGTTACACCGTGCCTTGTTCGGTGTACTAACTAGCGGCGAATGTTTCGGTGACACCGGTCACATGATCAAGAAATATCACGTGAGAAGACTCGTGATCGTTGACAGTGTTATAACCGCCAGTATTGTCACTCTTCAAGTATGAAGATACACAAATGTTCAACAAATGAACAGATTTGCCGAAGGTTTGCAGGAGTGAATTGGCGAACGTTACAGCTACAACCCAAAAATATCGGAATCCTCTGATTTGATGACGTATTGCAACGTTCGCCGAACTAGTTCGTCTTAGTTTGGCTGTAGTTAGTAGCGGGCTTTAGAGTGCTTTCATGTTCGATCCCTACCCAGGGCGAATACAAGTACCCCATTTTTCTGAGCGCTCTCCAGTCCACCCAGTTGGAAATGGGTACCTGACCCTATTCAGGGAGAAGGCAAAGGCAGCGAGGGAGAGGATAAGGCACCGCTTTCATAAAGCTGGCCCCAGAGTGGTTGAGATCTCTAGCATCTGGCTCCCTCACGACCCCCTACCTTAACCTTTTTTACCTGGGTGTCAGTGTGCTCAAAGTTAAAATTCTTACTGCTGGCATTACGCTGGGTCATATCCCATGTAAAAGCCTGGCTTGATCTGAGGTGGTGAGGGGAGAAGGAGTGTGTCTTTAAAGGTGGATGTGTTGTGTGCTGTGTGCAGGTTAAACAGCAGTTACCGTGAGATCTCGCGACAGCTGGAGGAACACCAGTCCCGCCAGAGAGAGCTGCAACACTACATCAGACTGGTCAGCTTGCTTCACACGCTCAACAATTCTTTCTTCCCAATTGCTTTGTCTTTTATTTGTTCTGTTGGTGGTGAAACATTTATATCATGTTGGTAGATAAGTGCCTGTTTGCAGTAACTTATTACCAATTAACACATTAGACTGGTCAGCTTGCTAATTTTTTCACACGCTCAATATTTTTTTCAATAGACGAATTACGGACATAACTTTGTTGGGTTTGTTATTGGTTGTAAAAGAGTGAATACTCTTGCTGTTAGTGAGGCAAACTTTCTACATGTGCTCCTTGTCCATCTGTGTCAGACACACCCCTCGCTAGTGACTGGCCTGTGTCATGTGGACACACCCCTCGCTACTGACTGGCCTGTGTCATGTGGACACACCCCTCGCTACTGACTGGCCTGTGTCAGACACACCCCTCGCTACTGACTGGCCTGTGTCATGTGGACACAGCCCTCGCTACTGACTGGCCTGTGTCAGACACACCCCTCGCTACTGACTGGCCTGTGTCATGTGGACACAGCCCTCGCTACTGACTGGCCTGTGTCATGTGGACACACCCCTCGCCACTGACTGGCCTGTAATGTCACTTGGGAAAGTTTGATTCACTAAAAGCAAGAGCGGTCACTCTTTCACAACCAGTACAAACCTTATTTATTTACTTTGTCTATTGGTTTGTCTTTTATGTGCGGTGTTGGTGGTGAGACATTTGCATCATGCTGAGAGATAAGTGCCTGTTTGCAGTAACTTATTACCAACTAATACGGAAAGATAAGCACATAATTACCAAACTATCTCATGAAGTTAAGCTTTGTTGATGAATGGAAGAAAAAGTCGTCAAGAGTGAATGCGATTGTTACTCACTGCAAATAATTTTTCCCGTCGCGATATAACCTTCGTGGTTGAAAACGACGTTAAACACCAAATAAAGAAAGAAGATCATTTTTCATATTTTCAGCACTTGTGTGCCTTTGAGTTGAAGTTAAACAGTCACAGAAACCAGTGTAAAAGTGTTTGACTAAAAATAGAGTGGTACCTGTGTTTTAAGACTGCTTAGAATGTTTGAAATTTAGATCTTAAAAGAGAGGGAGTCTTAAGATGGAGGTAAACTTAGTAACTCTATGAGAAAAATGTGGTGGAAAACAAGGTTGCATGATAGAGGGAGTCGTACGATAGAGGGAGTCTTATGATAGGGGGAGTCTTATGATAGAGGTAGTCTTATGATAGAGGTAGTCTTATGATAGAGGGAGTCTTATGATAGGTAGTCTTATGATAGGTAGTCTTATGATAGAGGTAGTCTTATGATAGTCGGCTGGGCGTTAAGCAAACAAACAAACAAACAAAGTCTTATGATAGAGGTAGTCTTATGATAGAGGTAGTTTTATGATAGAGGTAGTCTTATGATAGAGGTAGTCTTATGATAGAGGGAGGTAGTCTTATGATAGAGGGAGGTAGTCTTATGATAGAGGTAGTCTTATGATAGAGGTAGTTTTATGATAGAGGTAGTCTTATGATAGAGGTAGTCTTATGATAGAGGGAGGTAGTCTTATGATAGAGGGAGGTAGTCTTATGATAGAGGTAGTCTTATGATAGAGGTAGTTTTATGATAGAGGTAGTCTTATGATAGAGGGAGTCTTATGATAGGGGGAGTCTTATGATAGAGGTAGTCTTATGATAGAGGTAGTCTTATGATAGAGGTAGTCTTATGATAGGTAGTCTTATGATAATAATAAATAATAATAATAAATAACTTTTCTATAGCGCGAGTCCCATCAATTGGCTCCAGGCGCTTTACAAATTCATTATAGAATAAACTAGCACAAATCAACAAGCATACAAAGCATACATTTAACTGAGACATAACACCAAGAACCCAAGCACTAAGCAAAACTTAGCGTACAATGTTAAAAGTACACACACACACACACACATGATAGGTGGTCTTATGATAGAGGTAGTCTTATGATAGTCAGCTGGGCGTTAAGCAAACAAACAAACAAACAAAGTCTTATGATAGAGGTAGTCTTATGATAGAGGTAGTTTTATGATAGAGGTAGTCTTATGATAGAGGTAGTCTTATGATAGAGGGAGGTAGTCTTATGATAGAGGGAGGTAGTCTTATGATAGAGGTAGTCTTATGATAGAGGTAGTTTTATGATAGAGGTAGTCTTATGATAGAGGGAGTCTTATGATAGAGGGAGTCTTATGATAGAGGGAGTCTTATGGTAGAGGTAGTCTTATGATAGAGGTAGTCTTATGATAGAGGGAGTCTTATGATAGAGGGAGTCTTATGATAGAGGGAGTCTTATGATAGAGGGAGTCTTATGATAGAGGTAGTCTTATAATGGAGCTAGTCTTATGATAGAGGTAGTCTTATGATAGAGGAAGTCTTATGATAGAGGTAGTCTTATAATGGAGGTAGTCTCATGATAGAGGTAGTCTTATGATAGAGGAAGTCTTATGATAGAGGTAGTCTAATGATAGAGGTAGTCTTATGATAGAGGGAGTCTTATAACAGAGGGAGTCTAATGATAGAGGTAGTCTTATGATAGAGGTAGTCTTATGATAGAGGGAGTCTTATGATAGAGGTAGTCTTATGATAGAGGTAGTCTTATGATAGAGGGAGTCTTATGATAGAGGGAGTCTTATGATAGAGGGAGTCTTATGATAGAGGGAGTCTTATGATAGAGGTAGTCTTATGATAGAGGGAGTCTTATGATAGAGGTAGTCTTATGATAGAGGGAGTCTTATGATAGAGGTAGTCTTATGATAGAGGTAGTCTTATGACAGAGGGAGTCTAATGATAGAGGGAGTCTTATGATAGAGGGAGTCTTATGATAGAGGGAGTCTTATGATAGAGGTAGTCTTATGATAGAGGGAGTCTTATGATAGAGGTAGTCTTATGATAGAGGGAGTCTTATGATAGAGGTAGTCTTATGATAGAGGTAGTCTTATGACAGAGGGAGTCTAATGATAGAGGTAGTCTAGAGGGAGTCTTATGATAGAGGGAGTCTAGAGGGATTCTTATGATAGAGGGAGTCTAGAGGGAGTCTTATGATAGAGGGAGTCTTATGATAGAGGGAGTCTTATGACAGAGGGAGTCTAGAGGGAGTCTTATGATAGAGGGAGTCTAGAGGGAGTCTTATGATAGAGGGAGTCTTATGATAGATGGAGTCTTATGATAGAGGGAGTCTTATGATAGAGGCAGACCTGGGAACCCATACGATTTCGCCGTATTTTGTACGCATGATTGTCGAGAATACGCTCAGTACGGTCAGTGGGAAAAAAATACGACGAGAAAAATTCCTAGACTACTTTTCTTCACAGGCCCATCCTGAAGCCGATCCAGTATTTTGGCACATGATTACGTCGCTATATTAGCCGCCGTCGAAAAAAATATAATCGGTTCGTGTCAATCAATCAAAACAACCAGGCAAACGAAAGTACGGTATTTGGCGAAATCGGCTCCGAGAATAAACAAGTGAAACAAAGAAGAAAAGTGAAAAAGTTTGAAGAAAAATATCACACACACACAATTGTGACCCTCCACCACGAAATGAGTCGCATGTCACCTCGCGCGGTTCTGCGCTAGGCTTAATATAAGTCCGGGGAATGTCTTGTAACAGTGTGAGTGTCACCTTAATCACAGGCTTGTAACTCAAACAGTTTTTGCTCTTTTCTAAAACGGTTTTCACCACTGGATAGAGCATAAAAAACTCTTTAGGAAAATGTAAAAATATGAAAATCATGCAACGGTGACATGCGACTCATTTCGTGGTGGAGGGTCACAATTTGTAACCAACACACACATGTAGTCCCGCCCGGAAAAAGCTTTTTTGGGATGATTTACAACTTTTGCGCACATTTCGAGCAGACGAAAACACAACATGGCGGCTCTCGCTCCTCCAACTATCGCGAGACACATAAAAACGAAATCTCGCGCGCGCGCGAGATCCTGATACATCCGGTGTTTCTCTGTACGCTTGTCACGACGACTTGTTGACAAACGAAGATTCGCGAAAGAAAGAGAAAAGCGCCGAGTCTTGAGTAGAGAGCTAATAAAGTACCGGTAATCGCTAATCGAGCGAAATGAAAATCCGCGGCGACTTCCATTAGGTGAATTACTATTCAAGTTTAGGTAACGTTTTAGCCGCATCTTTTTATAAGCCGCAATGAGATTTTTTTTTAAAAGTCGCGGCTTGTAGTCCCGTCAAATACGGTACAGTTTGTGTCAGTAAAAATTGGAAAAAAACATTTGTTTTAAATGTATAGGTAAACTTAATTAACGGTGTGACGGACGCGCATGAGGCATGTTTTAATCATGGATCGGGATGTGCAAACGCTGTGTGGAGTACGTTCATTTTTTTGAAAATACACCAAGTTTGTTTGAGAATACTCAAAGTGCAAAACAGGGGTTCCCAGGTCTGTAGAGGGAGTCTAGAGGGAGTCTTATGATAGAGGGAGTCTTATGATAGAGGTAGTCTTATGACAGAGGGAGTCTAATGATAGAGGTAGTCTAGAGGTAGTCTTATGACAGAGGGAGTCTTATGACAGAGGGAGTCTAATGATAGAGGGAGTCTAGAGGGAGTCTTATGATAGAGGTAGTCTTATGATAGAGGGAGTCTTATGACAGAGGGAGTCTAATGACAGAGGGAGTCTAGAGGGAGTCTTATGATAGAGGGAGTCTTATGATAGAGGGAGTCTTATGATAGAGGGAGTCTTATGATAGAGGTAGTCTTATGACAGAGGGAGTCTAATGACAGAGGGAGTCTAGAGGGAGTCTTATAATGGAGGGAGTCTTATGACAGAGGGAGTCTAATGATAGAGGTAGTCTTATGATAGAGGGAGTCTTATGACAGAGGGAGTCTAATGATAGAGGGAGTCTTATGATAGAGGGAGTCTAATGATAGAGGGAGTCTTATGACAGAGGGAGTCTTATGACAGAGGGAGTCTAATGATAGAGGTAGTCTAGAGGGAGTCTATGATAGAGGGAGTCTTATGACAGAGGTAGTCTTATGACAGAGGGAGTCTAATGATAGAGGGAGTCTTATGACAGAGGTAGTCTTATGATAGAGGTAGTCTAGAGGGAGTCTTATGACAGAGGGTCTTAAAACAGAGGTTGCACTGTGTTGTTTGTGTACCCACAGTTGTTGGAGAAGCCACCCGAGGACCAGCCGGAGAGAGACAGTGTCGGAGATCCTGATGCCATGGAGATCTCATTTACCTCCGGTGAGTGCAGTCATGTGTTTTTTTTCCCTGATCGCCAGTTTATAAGCCAGACATTTGGGGTATTTTGCTGGCTGGTATTTGAAATACTAGGAACCAAATTGGGAACCAGTCAGATCTATCTATTTTTGTTTCCTTTAATGATTCCCCCCTCCCCCCCCTCCCTCAGAAGTGGCAATGAAGCGTTGTTACTGTGGTGATGACCTTGTAGTTGCAGTTGACCTTGGCCTGACGGATGCAGCCCAGGCGGCCCAGATGAGCACAGAACTGCATCGTCTTCAGCAGTTAAGAAACAGACAGGTGGGGGATTGACTTTTTACTCTAAGTTTCTGGTCACACGTAGGTTGCAGTGGTTAGACTCTCTTGAGAAACAGACAGGTGGGGCGTTGACTTGTTATGGTTTGTTTCCCGTCACAAGTAGGCTGCAGTGGTTAGACCCTCTTTCAGAGGTGAACTGGGTATGAAGGTGTGAAAGTTGGTCAGTGTGTTGTGTGTATGAGTGGGTAGTGCTGTACTACTGCAGCTTGCTTTATGAAGGTAGCATCCTTCTACTTGCCACTGTCTCTGACTCCAATGTCAATTTGGTTATTACATTTTACCTGTTTAGTCTCTGAGTTAGTCCCAGACTTGACCTACCTAGATGTTAAGTCCTTTGTAATGGAAACTTGCATTCTCCCAGTAAGGTAATACATTGTACTACGTTGCAAGCCCCTGGAGCAAATTTTTGATTAGTGCTTTTGTGAACAAGAAACAATTGACAAGTGGCTCTATCCCATCTCCCCCCTTTCTCCGTCGCGATATAACCTTCGTGGTTGAAAACGACGTTAAACACCAAATAAAGAAAGAAAGATGACCTACCTAGTCTCAGACTTGACCTAGTCTCCACTTATACATACCGTACTTTCGAGACTCTGAGGCGCTTTGTTATATAGGGCGCAACCCCCAATAAGCCGCAGGGGTCAAGTGTGAGAAAAAAGTTGCGCCTTATAGTCCGAAGAGTATGCTACATTTGACACTAAGTACTTCAGTCTCTCGAATTTAACAGTTAGTCCTGGACTGAGGACCTTCACAACGAAATGACAAGACCACTGGGTTTTTTTCTGCAGCTTCCAACCAACCAGCTCTCCCAGTCAGTCCCACCTAGACGAGGAGGAAGGGGAGGGGGTGTCAGCAAGAAGACAGCCTCCTCCAACCACCACCCACCCTCCCAGTCCAGGGCAGGGGCAGCAACCAGTGGTAACGGCGGAGTTCTTCCCCCTCAGCAACTGGCGGAGATCTCACGCCTGCTGAGTCAGTACAGTGAGGACATAGAGGCCAGTAATGCCAGCAGTGGTCTGGGTGCCCTGCAGTCAGCTGACCCCGCGTCTATGGCTCTCATTCTCAACTTCCTGGCCTCCATGCCGCAGCAGTGAGTGATTTTATGTTGTTGTCATTGGTTTTTATTTCTTTGTGCATAATTTTCTGTCCGTTTTTGTGTGTGGTTTTTTTTTGTCTCTGGAAGAGTTACTCCCTCTAGAATCAGAGGCCAAACAAATATGGTCACTCATCAGAAATTGAAAATGATCATGGTACCAGTGAGCTCCGTTGAGCATATTTGGGAAGGGAAGGGCATGATATTCAGTGGACAATGCATAACATGCATGAGAGACGCTGTGACCACTTGCCTTCTAAAATCTGAGAAAACCAGGTCTTAAAAAGGAGGGAGTCTTAAAATGGGGGTAGATTTACAGAGGTTATGAGCCAAAAATCTGAAAAAAGCAAGGTCTTAAAAAGGAGGAAGTCTTAAATTAGGGGGTCTTAAAAGGGGGGTTCCACTGTTGAAAAGTAATGGTGTTTTGACTGTGTGAGCAGACAGCTGGGAGAGGAAGGGGTCAAGTCCAGCAGTACCAAGAGTTCCCCCAAACAGCAGTCACACCGTACCAGGGACCCACACCGCACCAAGCGGCAGGCAGACACCAGGCACCACTCGGTAAGCGGGAAGAGAGGGAGAGAAAATGGGTGTTTGTTTGTGAGAGAGTGTGCCTGTGTTTGTCAAGGCTGTCCTTCATTGAGCTTGAAGTTGACTTCAGAAAGACTCCCAGAAGTCTACTTTACCAACAATTTAACGCCAAAGTTTCTTGCAATGATCTTCGTGAAGTAGACTTTGCTCAATTAATTTCAGGCTCAAGTGTGTGTTCACTTGCGCTGAGTATCTATCCTTGTGCGTAGTGTGTCTATGTACGCTCATAGTCATGTATTGTGTGTGCGCTTGTGTATATGTATGTGTGTGCGCTTGTGTATGATATGTATGTGTGTGCGCTTGTGTATGATATGTATGTGTGTGCGCTTGTGTATATGTATGTGTGTGCGCTTGTGTATATGTATGTGTGTGCGCTTGTGTATGATATGTATGTGTGTGCGTGCGTGTTCTGTGTTCATGCATTGTTTGTTATGTTAGTGCGACCTCGTGTAGTTTGTGTGTGCCCATGCGTGACTGCATATGTCTGTCTTAGTGTGACAAAGGAAGCAAGCACGCGTGTGCTTGGCATCTGTGTGTAGGAGAGAGTTCTTACCAGGTTTAACGTGACATCAGATTTGATTTTTGAATCACCACTGGATTGCTTCGTTACCACAGCGTATACATCAGTCACCCTCATTTTCAGGTCGGCCCTGACACAAGCACGTGCTCTTCCGGCTCTGGGGACAAACATGACAAGGTCATGGGTTCCTCGTCAAGGTCAAACACCTCTATCTCACGCAAGACGGAGAAGAAAGCCATCAATGATACGCCCACCGTCGCCTCGTCCGCCAAGCAAACCACCCGTCCATATAGCAAGGAACAACACCCACCAGTCTGGAAGTAAACCATGGCTTTTGTGGGCGTTGTAAATGATAAGCGGTGTGTGTGTGTGAGTATGTGTTAGTGGATGAAGCAGTGTGTGTGTGTGTGTGTGTGTGTGTTAGTGGATGAAGCAGTGTGTGTGTGTGTGTGTGTGTGTTAGTGGATGAAGCAGTGTGTGTGTGTGTGTGTGTGTGTGTGTTAGTGGATGAAGCAGTGTGTGTGTGTTTGTGTGTGTGTGTGTGTGTGTGTGTGTGTGTGTGTGTGTGTGTGTGTTAGTGGATGAAGCAAAAGGTGGATTTTGTGATTGACTGTGACTGTGAAGGGTTTTTGAGTGAAGTAGGATAGGAAATTACAATTTGAATAAAGCAAAAGTAGATTGTAAATGTTAAACGTGTGTCTCTGTGTGTGTCAAATACGATAGGGAATGTTTGTGATATCATTTTGTATGTACACTCATAGGTGCATGTATACGATTAGTGTGTGACAACCTAGAGGTTTGGAAAAACTTTCAGGACGGACTCAACTGAAAGGGCTGTTTCTATGAAATAGGACTCAACAGTGCCATTCTCGAGAATTTGTGTGTGTGTTTCCTGCCACATGCTGGTTGGAGAATTGGGGAGGGATGGAGGAGGATGGATGGCTGTGTGAGTGATTGTGTGAGGGGGGAGGCGGGTATTGCAAGCTTGTGTTTTTGAGCAGATTCTGTCTGTTTGAAGCTGGTGTAATGTGCAAGTCTTGTCACCTGATGCATTTTATGTGAATTCGATGCCACAGCCATTTTCTGTGGTGTTTTATAGAGCTTTAACAGATTTTAGTACTGTGCTTTTTCTTTTACCTATCTATTAAAAATAAAAATGTATATATGCGTGTTTGGAATGAATGCTCGCAGTTTTTGGAATGAATGAATTACAGTTTGCTTGTTTGGGATATATTGAGAAGTGGATTTTTTTCTGACACTGGTGAGATTTTTTTCCCTGTGATGATCAAAACATAGTGACTGTTGAATACTGTTTGTATATGTTTGCTGTTGTTATTTTCTCTTCTTTTGTGGCAACACGTTTGGATAAAAATCGCTTCCAAAAAAATGAAATTGCTGAAATGAATAGAAAGAGAATAGAAAGGGTTGTGCAGAGTTGGGTGTGTTTATCAGGCATGGGAATTGAAAAAAGTAAAAAAGGCTGAACATTTGAGAGTAATAGTAAAATCAACGGCGTGAAGCGCCTAGCCCTGCTAAGGGGGTTTGGGGGCATTTTGGGCGGAATTTTTGTTTCTCCAAAGAACCCAACTGGTGTAATTTGATGTCATCTTAGCTCCAAGTTTGCCATTATACTAAGTTTTTAGTACCATTTTTGCCTCCCCCATTTTATTTTTTTGGCGGACACTTTTGCTTTTTTGGCGAAACAAAACAAAAAATTCGGCGGAAATTTGCCTTTTGGCGGACAATTCCCATGCCTGGTTTATAAGCAACAGAGAATAAGATGAAGAGCTGTGTATCTTGATAATCAATACTGCCAACAGTGCATGTTATTCTTATCATGATAAAGCATTTGATAATCAATACTGCCGACAGTGCATGTTATTCTTATGATGTTGTACTGGGCTGTGTACATTCCTGGTAGGTTGAATTCTGCTGGGTTAGGGTGGAGGTGGAGTTTTCCTTCCAGCTATGTCGCACCATTAACTTTCAAAACAAGATTTGTATTTGGTATTTAGTCATATAAAAATAGAACTATGGAATTATCTGTGATATTTTTCCTGACCTTGAAAGTAAAATCTAGCTAACTGACCTACTTGAAAGTAAAGTCTAACTGACCTTGAAAGTAAAATATTAAACTGACCTTCAAAGTAAAATATTAAACTGACCTTGAAAGTAAAATCTATGTAACTGACCTTGAAAGTATAATCTAGCTAAGTGAACTTGTAAGTAAAGTCTAACTAACTGACCCTTAAAGTAGAATCTAACTAACTGACCTTGAAAGTAAAATCTAGCTACATGTAACTGAACTTGCAAGTAAAATCTTACTGACCCTGAAAGTAAAATCTCAGTCTGAAAGGTTTTTATCATACCCTTGATTTTGGTTGGGAAAGGGAAAGGCTCCCTGCCGTTGCATAGCAACTATCGATACCAAGGTGTAACCCATGCCAGATTCACCTTCTTGGGAGTTTACAATTTATTTATGTATTAATTTGAATGTGTTTGTAAATTCTGGATGAGAAATAAAAAAGAAATAAAAAATGCATTTTCCATAAAATGGAACAGTTGAATTCTAAATGCAATATTTCTAATGTAACCAATTGTCTTGAATTGTGTAGCATTGTAGACATATCTTGCTTATTTTGGCTGATGTAATCCAGTTTTGTGATACATTAATGCATTAATAAAACTGAATTTACTGGTATCTCATTTTGTGTTGTGTTGTACAGTTTGGTTTTCTCCACCTTTTTTTAATGCCAATAAATGTAGTACATGTACAGAGGTACCTGTGAAGAAAAGACACCCTTGGGATTATTGGATAGTGTCCCTATTTTGCAGATGGCCTGTCATGACTTTTTACTTTATTTAGTGTTTAACGTCGTTTTCAACCACGAAGGGTTATATCGCGACGGGGAAAGGGGGAAGATGGGATAGAGCCACTTGTCAATTGTTTCTTGTTCACAAAAGCACAAATCAAAAATTTGCTCCAGGGGCTTGCAACGTAGTACAATCTATTACCTTACTGGGAGAATGCAAGTTTCCAGTACAAAGGACTTAACAGTAGTAAGGAAGAGGTATGCCTCACCCCTTGCGCAATGCGCAATGCGCAAGGGTAGGGTCCATCATAAAGTGATAGGTTAAGGTGCCTGTGTTTAAGTAGTGATAAAGAGGGATTGCGTTTAAACGGTTTATTGCGTTTTATATTTTGTCATGTGATTTCATGTGCCTGTACCTGTTGTTCGGTACTAATGACCACTCCAGCTGGGGTAATGACAGGATTACTGCTTCCCAGCAGTCATTGCCCCCATAGGGTCAATTCCCGGCCTTTTTATGGGTGCTTATCGCGGCTGGAGTAATGACAGTAATGGGTGTTTGATTGCCGACAGCGGGTGCACGTACAAGGTTTTGATAGGTACACCAGATAACATAGGTGTTTTTAAATTTTTTATTTTGTTGTTGATAGACTATGTAAGAGGTAGGGTTATATGTGTGCAAACACACACACACACACACACACACACACACACACACACACACACACACACACACACACACATACCCACACGTTTACACAAGTACTTCCAAACAAGAAGGTAAAAGTCAGATGTAAAAGTAACAAACAATACATAAACTGCTCACGCTACCATTCAAGAGTTATACAGATACATAGTTATCAACTTTTCCATTATGACCATTTTATTATAAAAGTGACTTCAGTCTTTTAAATACAAAAGCTCAAAAATAAAAAATGCAACATTTTACACACATAAACAAAATCCAAAAATGATTGTCAATGATAGTTTTTTGGTATACAACACCGCCTTGTTTGTTTTACACTTGTCTACTTTAGATGGGTTTTTTATAACCAGGTACTAGTTTGGTTGTTTGTCTTAGGGACTCGCATAACTTGACGTGGGGCGACTTTTGTATTTCACATCCATTGTTGGATTATAGTACCCGAGAGCGTTGAAGGTAGACATACCAGCCGGGTCTGGGTCGCGGTTTTCAAACAGATTGCTGCTCTCCGAGTGTTTGACAGGTGTGTGAGGTAGTTCGGTTGCTGGTGTTTTTTCTTTTTGTTCTGGACTCTTCTGACACGTCTGGTGTTTTTTTTACTTCTCTAGCTACAACTTCTGTTTGTGCTTTAAGTCGCTTCAACAGCCTTTCTCGGACTTTGACCAGGCGAGCAAATTCTTTACTGTCCAAGGCCACCCCTCTTTGACTTGGTCGCACGCGTCTGTTTTTTTCTGTTTCCTTGGGTGATGTAGTGTCTGATGTGAATTTTCACAAGTTTTCGCCACGTTCTGACACTCGCGACCCAAAGGAAACATATCAGGTTCGGGTAGCAGTAAGCTAAACAGATACTCTTCCTCGTCAACCATCTCTTCTGTCGTTCTCAGCAACAACAACAAAAGTGTTAAACAACTTTTACTTCTAGGAGACTGTCTTTGTAGACTGTAGTGTAGAGTAGGCGGTGTTGTCTTGTGGCTCGATCAGGGAATTTAGTAAAACAATTAGACAACACCATCTTTATATATAACCTCCTTACACTATGACATCAGTTACTATTTTTTACAACAACAGCTTTAGACTTGTTGCGTTAACGCATCTCTAAAAAAGTGCTATGAACTTACGGTCATTTACAACAGGGTTTTGGGGGTTAAAAAATAGAAATTATGTCACGGAGCCTTGTACCTTGACTCTTTTTGATGATGAAATACATTGCAAACAAACCACAAGTAGAACTTAACATCCCCTGTAATACCTGTTCGTTGGTTTTAGAACACAAACCAATGACACATAAAAAACAAACACCTTCATGTCTTTGTGATTCGGTTTAAAACCAAAACTATCAAAATATTCAATATTCCCCTGACCATCATAATACACACCAACCCAATGAGACCCAACCTTATGTGCTGGGTCTGTGTTTATGACGTAAGACGAGGGGTGAAGTAAATTTATCTCAGAAGGAAGTTGGTCTCTGCCGTAAACACCCATAAACGACCGTCTTGCCACGGGGTGTCTTAACAGTAAGCGAGACAGCTCTAGGCCATTCATGATGTAAAATCAGTGATAACCTGCCTACTCCGATCAATTTCTAGCAACGAGTCCATTTGTGCATACACAATAACGTGAACAGGCTCTACCAGGGGTGCACTAAACTTTAGTTCCAGACGCAAACTCCCACAGTAGTATTCATAGACAATTCTGTTACCGGCGTCACCAACACCCACTCCTGTTCCTGCGGTCAAACTAAAGAAACTTCCCACATACTGTCTGTTTTCAAAAGTCTGGTGTTAGTGGTTTTGCAGGGGCTTGTTTTCCATCAACATAGAGGCAGAGAAAATTCAAGTTGTGGGTTTTAAAAGTTGAATGTTTTTTTTGTGTAGCTACCGTTAAACGCAGCGCTCTCTACTAGTCCTACTACAACGCGTGTTGGTGGCTGCCTGAGAAACAAATTGTCTAAAACAGCACTATGGTTTCCACGCGGGATCCCGTAAGATTTCATAACTACTCTTTTTAGAGGGTATTTGGCTGTGGACCTCTCCAGGGCTTTTGCGTGAACAAGACTTACAGCTGGATTTAGTTTTGCTTTTCTGACAAACAAAGAGGTGTGTGTAACCACCGTTAGGTAAGCAGGGTTAATCCGTGGCTCATCACATTAAAACTTTGTCAATACGATACATTTCTTTCTCTCCTACGTTTTGTAGTTCTTCTTTGTAAAAAAAACTACCTTGTAGTTCTTCTGCGTTAGCGTCTTTCAGCTTATCGGTCACTGGAGTTGTTTTCAACACACTGCTAACTGTAAATAATTCTTCTGTTCACGCAGGTAAATAACCTTTTTTAAAGAGTCGCCGTGTTTTACTTAGTCTCACACGATCACCAACCTGTAGCCTACCTTTGGGTGTTTTTCTTTGGGGGTTGTCCGTACAAAACTTACCAAACTGTTTCTTTATTAGCGAGGCAAACTTTAACAGGTGCTGTTTTATACTTCTGTGAAACGAATGGTTATACGCGTGTACCAGGTGTTGTAATTCTTCTACAAATCTTACACGATTAGTGTGTGTAAAAAAGCGCCACATTTTCTCTTTTAAGAGGAACCCTTGTTCTGATTTCCCCCTGATCTGTTCCATGAGTGACTTGTCTTTCTTTCATGCCTCAGTCAATAACCACTCTGTTTTTCAACGACCACGCCTGATCAACTCAAACCAGGACTTTCTTTCTTTTCTCGGTGAAATCAGTGACCATGACATTCTAGAACAAGTTAGACTCGAACGCCCAAACTCTCGGTATTCTGTTCACACCATCATGTCTTCCAGTTTCTATGTCACGCCTTTGTCTGACTTTCCTATCGGATGAGTCTGTGGTAGTCTACCTAACTACATCACAAACACACAGTTCTTGCACAAGTTACAAAAAGACGAGTATCATCATTTTCCTTATACTGACGGTCTGTGTCTCTTTCGCTGTCTTGCTTTGCACAAAGGACCCTTGCCTCATTCTTTGCAAAAACCCACAAAAACCTTGTTCAAACAGTGGACCGGACATTCCCACCAGTTTGTCAAATTAAACAGAGACACATGATGTCATCGCGCCCCTCGTAGTGAGATTGTATTTTTTTTAAAACGCTAAAAAGGGGCGTTCAAAAACTCTGTTCCCTTGTCAGTTTGCAATTTAAAAGGTTTGCGTCGCCGTGGTGAAATAATCAGGCGTGAGCAGCCTCTAACCTAACATTCTGTATGACTGCCTGTGGTACAATTCGTGTTCGGTGTAAATGTACCTTCGTCGCGATATAACCTTCGTGGTTGAAAACGACGTTAAACACCATTTGTTGTTGTAAATGTACCTGCGGTGTTTATAACACCTACATAAAACCAACAGGTAGCTATCTGAGTCTAGTTGTTAAAGCTGTTTTATATTTTTGTACATCAGCTCTCATCTCTCCCGCCTCACCAGTCGAGCTAACTCCTCCACCCACCCCACATCATTTGTCTAGCACTAATCTAAGCATTAAACCCTAATCAACCCTCGGGGTAGGCAAACCACCTCCTATTAAACTTCTCTAACTGCTGGCCACCTCTGGTGGTTTTATCGGCGAGGGGGGCTCCGCAAAGAGTAGGGGTACCATTTTTATCGCCTTATCCTGACACCTCTGATAGTTATTAGCGCCATAAAAGAGAGAGGGCTCCACCAACCGCAGAGAAACCCATTTAATTGCACTAGACAGCAGTGTACGGCATCTAGATAAAACAGCGAACCTTCGTAACTAACCCACTGACTAGTGTTGGTGTTGTTGTTGTTATAATGACTGTTTTATTTTTTTTTTTTTTCTTCGTTGTTGATAGGCTATGTAAGAGGTAGGGTTATATGTGTGGTGAAAAAAAAATGTAAGTGCAAACACACACACACACACACACACACACACACACACACACACACACACACACACACACACACACACACACACACACACACACAGAAGCTCTTGGTATCAGTTGTTGGCTCTTCTAAGACGTTAGTATCAACAGTCGTAGCTTCAGCAGACAAGACAGCCTCACACATAACTACTCTGAATACTGTCTAAGGCTATCAGCTGAGAGCCATGTGTCAAATGACGTTGGATACCCAAATCAAGGCACTAAAGACTCTTTTTTTTCCTCCCTTACCAAGTCGTTCTTTTAGTACTTTGTCAATACGATACATTTTTTTTCTCTCCTACTTTTTGTAGTTCTTCTTTGTAAAAACTACCTTGTAGTTCTTCTGCGTGAGCGTCTTTCAGCTTATAGGTCACTAGAATTGTTTTCAACACACTGCTAACTGTAAATAATTCTTCTGTTCACGCAGGCAAATAACCTTTTTTAAAGAGTCACCGTGTTTTACTTAGTCTCACACGATCACCAACCTGTAGCCTACCTTTGGGTGTTTTCTTTTGGGGTTGTCCGTACAAAACTTACCAAACTGTTTCTTTGTTAGCGAGGCAAACTTTAACAGGTGCTGTTTTATACTTCTGTGAAACGAATGTGTACGCGTTATACGCGTGTACCAGGTGTTGTAATTCTTCTACATATCTTACACGATTAGTGTGTGTAAAAAAGCGCCACATTTTCTCTTTTAAGGTGCGCTCCAATAACTTGACGTGGGGCGACTTTCGTATTTTAACAATGTTGGGTTATAGTAACCGAGGTCGTTGAAGGTAGACATACCAGCCGGTTCCTGGTAGCAGTTTTCAAACAGATTGCTGCTCTCCGAGTATTTGACAGGTGTGTGAGGTAGTTCGTCTGCTGGTGTTTCTTCTTTTTGTTCTGGGTTCTTCTGACACGTCTGGTGGTTTTTTTTAACTTCTCTAGCTACAACTTCTGTTTGTGTTTTAAGTCGCTTCAACAGCCTTTCTGGGACTTTTGATCAGGCGAGTAAATTCTTTACTGGCCAAGACCACCCCTCTTTGACTTGGTCGCATGCGTCTGTTCTTTCTGTTTCCTTGGGTGGTGTAATGTCTGATGTGGATTTTCACAAGTTTTCACCGCGTTCTGACACTCGCGAAAATGGTTCGTCCCAAAGGAAACATATCAGGTTCGGGTAGCGGTGAGCTAAACAGAGGCTCTTCCTCGTCAAACATCTCTTTTGTCGTTCTCAACAACAACAACAACAAAAGTGTTAAACAACTTTTACCTCTAGGAGACTGTCTTTGTAGACTGTAGTGTAGAGTAGGTGGTGTTGTCTTGTGGCTCGCTCAGGGGATTTAGTAAAAAAAAAATTAGACAACACCATCTTTATACATAACCTCCTTACACTATGACATCAGTTACTATTTTTTACAACAACAGCTTTAGACTTGTTGCGTTAACGCATCTTTGAAAAAAGTGCTATGAGCTTACGGTCATTTACACCAGGGTTTTGGGGGTTAAAAATAGAAATGATGTCACGGAGTCTTGTACCTTGACTCTTTTTGATGATGAAATACATTGCAAACAAACCACAAGTAGAACTTAACATCCCCTGTAATACCTGTTCGTTGGTTTTAGAACACAAACCAATGACGCATAAAAAAACAAATAAAAAAACACCTTCAATGTCTTTGTGATTCGGTTTAAAACCAAAACTATCAAAATATTCAATATTCCCCTGACCATCATAATACACACCAACCCAATGAGACCCAACCTTATGTGCTGGGTCTGTGTTTATGACGTAAGACGAGGGGTGAAGTAAATTTATCTCAGAAGGAAGTTGGTCTCTGGTGTAAACACCCATAAACGGCCGTCTTGCCAAGGGGTGTCTTAACAGTAGGCGAGAGATCTCTAGACCATTCATGATGTAAAATCAGTGATAACCTGCCTACTCCGATCAATTTCTAGCAACGAGTCCATTTCTGCATACACAATAACGTGAACAGGCTCTGTCAGGGGTGCACTAAACTTTAGTTCCAGACGCAAACTCCCACAGCGCATCAGCTCAATCTGATCTCCACCCAACATTGACGGTGACAGGTCAAATACATACAGCGTATAGCCTCCGGGGTAGTCTTCATAGACAATTCTGTTACCGACGTCACCAACACCCACCCCTGTTCCTGTGGTCAAACTAAAGAAGCTTCCCACATACTGTCTGTTTTCAAAGTCTGGTGTTAGTGGTTTTGCAGGGACTTGTTTTCCATCAACATAGAGGCAGAGAAAATTCAAGTTGTGGGTTTTAAAAGTTGAATGGCTTTTTGGTGTAGCTACCGTTAAACGCAGCGCTTTCTCCCAGTCCTACTACAACGCGTGTTGGTAGCTACCTGAGAAACAAGTTGTCTAAAACAGCACTAAGGTTTCCACGCGGGATCCCGTAAGATTTCATAACTACTCTTTTTAGAGGGTATTTGGCTGTGGAGCTCTCTAGGGTTTTTGTGTGAGCAAGACTTACAGCTGGATTTAGTTTTGATTTTCTGACAAACAAAGAGGTGTGTGTAATCACCGTTAGGTAAGCAGGGTTTAGTCCGTGGGTCATCACATTAAAACTTTGTCAATACAATACATTTCTTTCTCTCCTACTTTTTGTAGTTCTTCTTTGTAAAAAAAAAAAAACTACCTTGTAGTTCTTCTGCGTGAGCGTCTTTCAGCTTATCGGTCACTGGAGTTGTTTTCAACTCACTGCTAACTGTAAATAATTCTTCTGACCACGCAGGTAAATAACCTTTTTTAAAGAGTCACCGTGTTTTACTTAGTCTCACACGATCACCAACCTGTAGCCTACCTTTGGGTGTTTTCTTTTGGGGTTGTCCGTACAAAACTTACCAAACTGTTTCTTTATTAGCGAGGCAAACTTTAACAGGTGCTGTTTTATACTTCTGTGAAACGAATGGTTATACGCGTGTACCAGGTGTTGTAATTCTTCTACATATCTTACACGATTAGTGTGTGTAAAAAAGCGACACATTTTCTCTTTTTAAGGGGCGCTCCCATAACTTGATTGCTCTCCAGGGCTTTTGCGTGAACAAGACTTACAGCCGGATTTAGTTTTGCTTTTCTGACAAACAAAGAGGCGTGTGTAACCACCGTTAGGTAAGCAGGGTTAATCCGTGGGTCATCACATTAAAACGTTGTCAATACAATACATTTCTTTCTCTCCTACTTTTTGTAGTTCTTCTTTGTAAAAAAAAAAAAAACTACCTTGTAGTTCTTCTGCGTGAGCGTCTTTCAGCTTATCGGTCACTGGAGTTGTTTTCAACTCACTGCTAACTGTAAATAATTCTTCTGACCACGCAGGTAAATAACCTTTTTTAAAGAGTCACCGTGTTTTACTTAGTCTCACACGATCACCAACCTGTAGCCTACCTTTGGGTGTTTTCTTTTGGGGTTGTCCGTACAAAACTTACCAAACTGTTTCTTTATTAGCGAGGCAAACTTTAACAGGTGCTGTTTTATACTTCTGTGAAACGAATGGTTATACGCGTGTACCAGGTGTTGTAATTCTTCTACATATCTTACACGATTAGTGTGTGTAAAAAAGCGACACATTTTCTCTTTTTAAGGGGCGCTCCCATAACTTGACGTGGGGCGACTTTCGTATTTAACAATGTTGGGTTATAGTAACCGAGGTCGTTGAAGGTAGACACACCAGCCGGTTCCTGGTAGCAGTTTTCAAACAGATTGCTGCTCTCCGAGTATTTGACAGGTGTGTGAGGTAGTTCGTCTGCTGGTGTTTCTTCTTTTTGTTCTGGACTCTTCTGACACGTCTGGTGGTTTTTTTTAACTTCTATAGCTACAACTTCTGTTTGTGTTTTAAGTCGCTTCAACAGTCTTTCTCGGACTTTGATCAGGCGAGTAAATTCTTTACTGGCCAAGACCACCCCTCTTTGACTTGGTCGCACGCATCTGTTCTTTCTGTTTCCTTGGTGAAAACCAAGGAAACATATCAGGTTCGGGTAGCGGTGAGCTAAACAGAGGCTCTTTCTCGTCAAACATCTCTTTTGTCGTTCTCAGCAACAACAACAACAAAAGTGTTAAACAACTTTTACCTCTAGGAGACTGTCTTTGTAGACTGTAGTGTAGAGTAGGCGGTGTTGTCTTGTGGCTCGATCAGGGAATTTAGTAAAAAAAAAATTAGCCAACACCATCTTTATATATAACCTCCTTACACTATGACATCAGTTACTATTTTTTACAACAACAGCTTTAGACTTGTTGCGTTAACGCATCTCTAAAAAGTGCTATGAACTTACGGTCATTTACAACAGGGTTTTGGGGGTTAAAAAATAGAAATTATGTCACGGAGCCTTGTACCTTGACTCTTTTTGATGATGAAATACATTGCAAACAAACCACAAGTAGAACTTAACATCCCCTGTAATACCTGTTCGTTGGTTTTAGAACACAAACCAATGACGCATAAAAAACAAACACCTTCAATGTCTTTGTGATTCGGTTTAAAACCAAAACTATCAAAATATTCAATATTCCCCTGACCATCATAATACACACCAACCCAATGAGACCCAACCTTATGTGCTGGGTCTGTGTTTATGACGTAAGACGAGGGGTGAAGTAAATTTATCTCAGAAGGAAGTTGGTCTCTGGTGTAAACACCCATAAACGGCCGTCTTACCACGGGGTGTCTTAACAGTAGGCGAGAGATCTCTAGTCCATTCATGATGTAAAATCAGTGATAACCTGCCTACTCCGATCATTTTCTAGCAACGAGGCCATTTCTGCATACACAATAACGTGAACAGGCTCTACCAGGGGTGCACTAAACTTTTAGTTCCAGACGCAAACTCCCACAGTAGTATTCATAGACAATTCTGTTACCGGCGTCACCAACACCCACTCCTGTTCCTGCGGTCAAACTAAAGAAACTTCCCACATACTGTCTGTTTTCAAAAGTCTGGTGTTAGTGGTTTTGCAGGGGCTTGTTTTCCATCAACATAGAGGCAGAGAAAATTCAAGTTGTGGGTTTTAAAAGTTGAATGTTTTTTTTTGTGTAGCTACCGTTAAACGCAGCGCTCTCTACTAGTCCTACTACAACGCGTGTTGGTGGCTGCCTGAGAAACAAATTGTCTAAAACAGCACTATGGTTTCCACGCGGGATCCCGTAAGATTTCATAACTACTCTTTTTAGAGGGTATTTGGCTGTGGACCTCTCCAGGGCTTTTGCGTGAACAAGACTTACAGCTGGATTTAGTTTTGCTTTTCTGACAAACAAAGAGGCGTGTGTAACCACCGTTAGGTAAGCAGGGTTAATCCGTGGCTCATCACATTAAAACTTTGTCAATACGATACATTTCTTTCTCTCCTACGTTTTGTAGTTCTTCTTTGTAAAAAAAACTACCTTGTAGTTATTCTGCGTTAGCGTCTTTCAGCTTATCGGTCACTGGAGTTGTTTTCAACACACTGCTAACTGTAAATAATTCTTCTGTTCACGCAGGTAAATAACCTTTTTTAAAGAGTCGCCGTGTTTTACTTAGTCTCACACGATCATCAACCTGTAGCCTACCTTTGGGTGTTTTTCTTTGGGGGTTGTCCGTACAAAACTTACCAAACTGTTTCTTTGTTAGTGACTTGTCTTTCTTTCATGTATCAGTCAATAACCACTCTGTTTTTCAACGACCACGCCTGATCAACTCAAACCAGGACTTTCTTTCTTTTCTCGGTGAAATCAGTGACCATGACATTCTAGAACAAGTTAGACTCGAACGCCCAAACTCTCGGTATTCTGTTCACACCATCATGTCTTCCAGTTTCTATGTCACGCCTTTGTCTGACTTTCCTATCGGATGAGTCTGTGGTAGTCTACCTAACTACATCACAAACACACAGTTCTTGCACAAGTTACAAAAAGACGAGCATCATCATTTTCCTTATACTGACGGTCTGTGTCTCTTTCGCTGTCTTGCTTTGCACAAAGGACCCTTGCCTCATTCTTTGCAAAAACCCACAAAAACCTTGTTCAAACAGTGGACCGGACATTCCCACCAGTTTGTCAAATTAAACAGACACACCTACTACAATATAAACTAGAAAAATCTGATCAACAAAACAAAAAAAAAAACCAAAAAACAAAAAAAATGTTTTACAAAAATACAATCTCACTACGAGGGGCGCGATAACCAAAAACACACCACAAGCAAGAGAATCTCTTGGTATCAGTAGTTGTCTCTTCTAATACGTTAGTAGCAACAGTTGTATCTTCAGCAGACAAGGCGTCCTCAGCCATAACTACTCTGAATACTGTCTAAGACTATCAGCTGAGATCCATGTGTCAAATGACGTTGGGTTTTGTGAACAAGAAACAATTAACAATTAAGTGTCTCTATCCCATTTCCCCCCCATTCCCTGTCGCGATATAACCTTGAACGTTTGAAAACGACGTTAAACACCAAATAAAGAAAGAAAGAAAATGACGTTGGGTACCCAAACCAATGCACTAAATACTCTTTTTTTCCTCCCTTACCAAGTCGTTCTTTTAGTACTTTGTCAATACGATACATTTCTTTCTCTCCTACTTTTTGTAGTTCTTCTTTGTAAAAAAACAAACTACCTTGTAGTTCTTCTGCGTGAGCGTCTTTCAGCTTATAGGTCACTGGAGTTGTTTTCAACACATTGCTAACTGTAAATAATTCTTCTGTTCACGCAGGTAAATAACCTTTTTTAAAGAGTCGCCGTGTTTTACTTAGTCTCACACGATCATCAACCTGTAGCCTACCTTTGGGTGTTTTTCTTTGGGGGTTGTCCGTACAAAACTTACCAAACTGTTTCTTTGTTAGCGAGGCAAACTTTAACAGGTGTTGGTTTTATACTTCTGTGAAACGAATGGTTATACGCGTGTACCAGGTGTTGTAATTCTTCTATATATCTTACACGATTAGTGTGTGTAAAAAAGCGCCACATTTTCTCTTTTAAGAGGAACCCTTGTTCTGATTTCCCTGATTGGTACGAGTCGCTTCTTGATCTGTTCCATGAGCAAAACAAACGCTTCAAAATCAATTTTTCTCACTCCTTTCTTCTCAAAAACAAAGAGTCGGGTGACTTGTCTTTCTTTCATGCCTCAGTCAATAACCACTCTGTCTTACAACGACCACGCCTGAGTTGTCAAAGCAGGACTTTCTTTCTTTTCTCGGTGAAATCAGTGACCATGACATTCTAGAACAAGTTAGACTCGAACGCTCAAACTCTCGGTATTTTGTTCACAACATCATGTCTTCCAGTTTTTATGTCACGCCTTTGTCTGACTTTCCTATCGAACAGAGGGAAAAAAGAAGACCCCTAAAAGACCTCCTTTCAAGTTTGTTGTTAAACGTAACAATCAATATATGTGTCTTTGTACAGACAAACTTCGGTTTCTCGACATCAACAATTTTCTTGCGCCAGGTTTTAGTTATTCCAAGTACCTCTAGGCGTTCGGTGTCGAAGAGGAAAAGGGTTTTTTCTGCTATGAATACGTCACTAGTCTAAGTACACTAGACGAAAGAGAACTCCCACCCCATGCAGCTTTTTTTAGTAAGCTCAAAAACTCAAATATTTCTGATATAGAGTACGCTTTTTGTCAGCGTGTGTGGACTGAAAACAAAATGACGACTTTGAAGGCTTTTTTTGGTGTGGTACAACAACCTAGACACAGTACCGTTTCTGGTTGCTTTGCAGCATCAGATTAGTATGTACGCTAGTCTGCGAGTTGATTTGCTGAAAGACGGTATTATTTCTGTCCCCCGGTGTGACACTGAAGTGTCTGTTTGACACGTTGTCTTCAGATACCTACTTTTCACTTTTTAACGAAAAACAAAAAGACGTTCAAGCACTTTTGCGAAAGAACATTGTCGAGGGTCCGTCTATTGTCTTTCACAGATACCACGAAAAAGACAAAACACACATTCGTGGTAATCAGGACAAACCGGTACAGGCTGTTCAGGGATTTGATGCGCTGTATTTAGCTGCACTCATGCAAGACATGCCCACAGAGCACCCTGTCATTCGTAGAAAAGAAAACGCTTTTAAAGCGGAAAAAAACAGATCCCTACGGTCAGCTAGCTCGGGAATGGTTGGAGTGGGTTATGGATTCAATCGGGTTGATATAGTGTGATATTTATGTACCTGATCATCTAAAAGAACATTTCAGTGAAATGTAGCCTATTTTCAAAAATGAGTCTGTCAGCTGAGAACAGATCGGGGATTTTATGAAAGACTACGCTGAAAAAACACAAGCTTTTATCCCAGCCACACCGTACACTTGTAGGGAGTTACCACGGTGAACAAATTCTGCTAGCTACACCCCTCTTGTTTTGGTACGTGCAACACGGGTTGATTGTTAAAACATCACGCTGATCGTAGAGTATCAACCCAAAACCTGTTTCCGTCAGTTTGGTGACAGCGTTTCAAACGCAAGACGAGTAGGAGACCAAGACTCATCAAAAACTATCTTAGCTGAAACTTTCAAACTGCTCGGTAACTCAGTCTACGGGAAAACCTTAACTAACGTGGCCAACCATCGTGATATTCATTACGTTTTGTCTGATAAGGCCTCAAAACTGATCAACAATGGTCGTTTTCAAAAACTAACAGAAGTAACAGATTCTGTCACTGAAGTAGAGATGGTTAAAAAAATCAACTGGTCACTCCCCTCTCAGATTGGTTACTTTGTTTACCAGTACGCTAAACTACGCATGTTGGAGTTTCATTTTGATTTTCTAGATAAGTTTGTGTCCAGAGCCGACCACCAGCTTTTGGAAATGGATACAGATTCTCTATACATGGCGCTTAGCGCTTCAACGTTAGAAGAGGTGGTTCGTCCTGAACTGCGAGAGCAGTTTTACCAAGTGTATAACCAATGGTTCCCCGCACAAGCCTGTGACCAACCAACATGTTCTAGCATGTGAGGTCTTGTGTCTCTGTGGACAACCAATACTCAGACGTGATCAGGCTCTAACCTAACATTATGTATGACTGACTGTAGAACAACTCGTGTTCGGTGTAAAATGTACTTGCGATGTTTATAACACCTACATAAAACCAACAGGTAGCTATCTGAGTCTAGTTGTTAAAGCTTTTTATATTTTTGTAAATCAGCTCTCATCTCTCCCGCCTCACCAGTCGAGCTAACTCCTCCACCCACCCCACACCATTTGTCTAGCACTAATCTAAGCATTAAAACCTAATCAACCCTCGGGGTAGGGAAACCAGGTCCTATTAAACTTCTCTAACTGCTGGCCACCTCTGGTGGTTTTATCGGTGAGGGGGCTCCGCAAAGAGTAGGGGTACCATTTTTATCGCCTTATCCTGACACCTCCCCTGACAGGGCACCAAACTACATAGCTATTAAAGAGAGAGGGCTCCGTGAAGCGCGGAGAAAATGGGGGGAATTACTGCTTTTTATTGGTGCTTACCCCAGCTGGAGTGGTCATTAGTACCGAACAACAGGTACAGGCACATGAAATCACATGACAAAATATAAAACGCAATAAACCGTTTAAACGCAATCCCTCTTTATCACTACTTAAACACAGGCACCTTAACCTATCACTTTATGATGGACCCTACCCTTGCGCATTGCGCATTGCGCCGAGGGGTGAGGCATACCTCTCCCTACTACTCTTAACATTTCTTACATACTGCTTGACTAAAATCTTTACAAAAATTGGCCTGTCATGACAGATGTTCTAGTAGAGATAATAAAGGGACTACAAATGTCCTTTACTGGGAGGTGCCCTCTCATGTACCACTGTAAATTATTTGTAATTCCAGGCAGGGAAATTGTCTGTATAAATAACATTGAGGGTCTGCCAGGAAAATAATTTGTTTTACTGCATGCCCTATGAAATTTTAAAAAACCAAGTAAGCATCCGGTGAACATTGTGTGTTTTACTTGGTTTTATTTGTGACTTTTTTCTCTCAATGGAAATGAAACCCTAAAAATACCTCAAGCTGCTTAGATGTTTGATTGATGAGGGAACTTGTTTGGTTTGTTTGTTTGTTGTTGGGTTTTTGTGGGGGGGAGTGGGGGTGACAATCCGAACCCCATGGTGTTTTTTTTTTTTTTGGGGGGGGGGGTTCTTTCTGTCTTCTTCTTCTTCTTCTGCGTTCGTGGGCTGAAACTCCCACGTACACTCGTGTTTTTTGCACGAGTGGAATTTTACGTGT
Source organism: Littorina saxatilis (assembly GCF_037325665.1). Taxonomy (NCBI): domain Eukaryota; kingdom Metazoa; phylum Mollusca; class Gastropoda; order Littorinimorpha; family Littorinidae; genus Littorina; species Littorina saxatilis. Next base: position 40,885,403 of record NC_090257.1, read on the forward strand.
ATGACCGTTTTTTACCCCGCCATTTAGGCAGCCATACGCCGTTTTCGGAGGAAGCATGCTGGGTATTTTCGTGTTTCTATAACCCACCGAACTCTGACATGGATTACAGGATCTTTTTTGTGCGCACTTGGTCTTGTGCTTGCGTGTACACACGGGGGTGTTCGGACACCGAGGAGAGTCTGCACACAAAGTTGACTCTGAGAAATAAATCTCTCGCCGAACGTGGGGACGAACTCACGCTGACAGCGGCCAACTGGATACAAATCCAACGCGCTGCCGACTGAGCTACATCCCCGCCCCAATTCTTTCTGTCAAATCCCATGCCTTTCTTGATCTTATTGGCCAACACATTGTCACCATGTTGCCTCCAAACTCCAAACAGGTTTATACACTGCATGTTGCCTCCAAACTCCAAACAGGTTTATACACTGCATATTTCATTTGTAATACTTTGCATACGTACAAGCAGTGCCTACAACCACATCAATGTCACTCGGATTATTTCTACTATACAATCATATTCACTACAAATTATTTGTGTATCAAATAACATTCTAACAAGAAAACAACACTTTTTCAATCAACATGTTCTTAAAAGGGGTGTTCTTCTGTAAATACCAGTGTATTCATACACACTTCTGAGATTCATTCTAGGGCAAAGATACTCTGAAAAACATGTTTAGGCGACTGACTATAGACCAGAATCCAAAAATTAATAGATAGTTATTTTAATCAAACGTTCCATAAAATAAGCATTTAATTTTCATATTCTCGCCAGTATGTGTCAGATTTTTGTATCACGACAAAGCTGGAACAAAAGTTATTGTTATACACTTAAAAGTGTACGCCGAAAAGTGTGTCATATCACAGAAACAAACACACAGGTGCACAAATCCAATAAAATTTAAAATTCATTAGTCAGATAAATCTAACTAAAGTCACAACCATACAGGAAATACTCTTAAATCAAACCAAGGTCCCTTAAGAATGACATTGTAACTAACTAAAAACAACAACAGCAAAAACCTTGTTTCTTTTTTGATAAAATTGAAAATAAACAAGTTACATGTATGAACGACATTATACAGTGTTCTAGATGATCAAACGTGTAGCAAAGACCTGTACGCGTACGTGTAGATATTGCGTCACCGTGACTCACTTTTTTCTCCAATGTTCCAAATCATACGTTGTTTTGCTCCCACCAAGACTGCGGATCTTGGGAAACGCGTGACGTAAAAACTAGCTTTGATGACGTTACCCGTACACGTTACCTTACACGTGCTGAAAAGCTCCACATCTAGATCTCGCTAATAACAACAGCAACCACAAGAACACATCAATATGTACAGAGTATCACAGATGTATAACTATTAAATGAAAATTAACAGTGAATTGTCTTGTGGACCCAGAAGAAAAAGCATAAGGCAAACACTCGGCTGATCCCAAATAATATCTAACACCAGGCATACAAATAATATCTAACACCAGGCATACAAATAATATCTAACACCAGGCATACAAATAATATCCGCTTGTGTGCATACACAAATTCTAAATACTTCTTGTATGAAAACAGGACATGCAGTGATGGCGCTAGTATTTTTTTCAAACCGGTACGCACACTTTTATGATGCAAACTGTCCAGAACAAAACAGTAGGCTGGTCATTGGAACCAGTAAGAGTCCAACTCAGATTACTGGTTTTGTTGTTTTCCAAGCGAAAAAATACGGTAATATTAAAAATCAACCGGTAGGTCATACCGGCAGCCAATTTTGTTCCGGTATTTTATCATTTCATCCAGTAAAATACTGGTAATTACCGGTTAACGCCAATACTGTACATGTAGCCTAATGGGTTATACATACATGCAAACTAGGTTCCAGGGTCTTTTATGTAATACAGTGGAACCCCTCTTTTAAGGCATAACAAAAGCTGAGAAAGTCAGGTCTTTTAAAGGAGGGAATAACTAGAGATAAATTGACAGAGGTTATGAACAGAACATGGAACAAATCAAGGTCTTAAAAAGGGAGAAGTCTTAAATTGGGTGCCTTAAAAGGAGGGTTCCACTGTATACTTTAAAATGAAGCAGTTGCTGAAACTCCCACATACGTGTTTTGCATGAGGGTTTTTACATGTGTGACTGTTTTTTACCGGCCGTTTTTAAGGAATGTATACTTTGTATTTTTATTGTTTCAATAATTCACCGACATGGATTACAGGATCTTTTCCGTACGCACTTGGTCTTGTGCTTGCATGTACACACGAAGGGGGATAAGGCACTCGCAGGTCTGCATGGAAGTTGACCTGGGAGATCGGAAAAATCTCAACCCACCTGTGAAGCCGGCGTTCAAATACACAACCATCCACATTTGGAGGCTGATGTCCTATCCACTAGGCCATTACGCCCATTATAGACTAATCTGTGAGACTTTGCACATATCATTTGCTAAAAACACACACACACAATTCCAATGCAATTAAAACAAATATATCATACTGACTGAGTGAAATGCAATACTCCACACTGCGCGAAGAGCACTCACTAACATTTAGTAAATACTTGAAACAAAAAACACAAAACTGTCAAAACATTAGAGCAAACGATGTACATACTCTACAAATGACGATTAAACTTGTTATAGTGGCACCTTGAAATCTTGCACTCGTCCACAGTTATGGCGACAACAACAGAAAGTTACAATGGCAAGACAAACGTGTGGTTTACGCACCACCAGATTGGTGTTTTCATTTCACGCAAAAACTGTTCAAGGTGCAAGAAATAGCACATCCAGTCTTCATGTGCAAACACAAGTACTTATGGACAAAACACGAAAATAGTAATAAGATCAGTAAAACTATTTTCTCCTCCAATAAAATAAAACCTTTGAGATTCATACTGAAACACACTGTATGAAATAAACACAATCTGTGACAGTTTGCACCCTCAAGTGGTGTGCCCTGAAGTAAACTGAGTCTCATTGCACATACCTTGAGGTATTAACATACACTGGAACCCCCCTTTAATTTCACGACATAGCACCAGTATACTGGCGGTAGGAAGAAAAATGTATAAAAAAAAATTCACAGACACCAGAGACGGTAAAGGGAGGCAATCGTTTCCACTGCCAGTTTGCTAAATAGGCCAGAAAGGATGAGTTGTTTCCCATGAACCGTTTTCTACCTGGAAGTGTGTTTCCAACCCCACCCAAAAGTGTGTTGGTGTCTCAAAGAGCAAAACTTTTTCCGAAATCCAATAATATACCAATTTCTTTGAAAATATTTGGATTATGTGTTAAATTTACCCTTGTACATGTTATGTTAATTAGAAACATTTAAGAATCAAATATTTCACAAAAGCAAACCAATTTAATGTAAGTGCATCAGATATTTAATGATATTTTTTGGAAATGTGTCAAAATTCGGCAAAATTCGGTGTGTTGAAAGTTAAGATCTCAACAAATCTCAGAAAATCAGGTTCTAAAAAGAAGAAATCTAGAAATGGAGATCAATTTACAGATATTATGAACAGAAAATCTGAACAAGCAAGGTCTTGAAAGAGGGGACTGGTCTTCAAATGAGGGGTCTTTAAAAGGGGGTCTTCAAATGAGGGGTCTTTAAATGAGGGGTCTTCAAATGAGGGGTCTTTAAATGAGGGGTCTTCAAATGAGGGGTCTTTAAATGAGGGGTCTTTAAATGAGGGGTCTTCAAATGAGGGGTCTTTAAATGAGGGGTCTTTAAATGAGGGGTCTTCAAATGAGGGGTCTTTAAATGAGGGGTCTTCAAATGAGGGGTCTTTAAAAGGGGGTCCTACTGTAAAAGGCAGATACAAATATTGACCTACTGAGGTAATTTCTTTATACAGTAATGCCAAGTTAATTTTGGTGTTGATAAACACCCAATATTCAAAGGGAAGTATCAGAAGTAGACATGACGAAGATTGTCACAGGAAACATGTTTCCATGTCCCAGCTATGACAAACAGAAAACAGCATGCATTCCTGCAGCACAAACTTTTTTCAAACTCCCACTGACATCTCTGTTTGCCTTTTTCTGTTGACGTAAAGTTATAAACGATGTTCAGAAATAACCGGACCCTGTCGGGTATGTATGGGTTGTGAAAGAGTGAATACCCTTGCTTTTGTTGAGGCAAACTTTCCCACTTGACATTATTGGCCAGTCACTAGCGAGGACTGTGTCTGAAACATGTGGACAAGGAGCATGTGTGGAAAGTTTGCCTCAATGAAGGCAGGAGTATTCACTCTTTCACACCAGATACAAACCCCCAAAGAGTTATTTGCGAACATGGTTTATTTCCCCCACAATATCAAAACACTCTGGCCTATTTTGTTTAAGATAAAATGAACAGCACCCATATTCAGAAAAATGAAATAATTACAATCCATACACAGAGCTCAATAATAGTATCCGTCAAAAGTGCAGAACAAATCTTTCAAACAGAAGTCATTATCTTCTGTGCCCAATACTAAAAACTGTAACAGTATTCTGTCAAAAGTGCACAACAAACATTTCAAACAGCAGTCAATATCTTCTGTGCCCAATACTGAAAACTTCACTGCTGTCACACAACTCAATGACAGGGTGAACACTACAATACAATCTCTTTGGTGACAAAACGTGCACGAGTATCCACACATCAAATGTAAAATAGACAATGGCAGTTCACGCTAGCGGCAAAAAGCACTATAATGTCCTGTACATGTTGGTCAGTGTTATGATATTAATCACTCAAATCAACACACTAATCCAAACGTCTCACGGCTGTTCCCAGGGATTCATTTCTGCCTTCTTTGCTGCAGGCAGACTGAGCTATCTTTAGCACCCGCTGCTAGCCCCCTCAAAGCCTGGTTACACTGATAAGGCCCATTTCCCAGTGTAGCGCGGAAGCATTTGGGTATAACAAGCAAGCGATCCTAATGGTGTGCTGGCTGCAGCTGTTGGTAGCCAAATGATTCCCTCTGCCTTGGCTATTTTTAGAATGCACTCAAATGCAAGCTAGGAACAGCCACGTCTTGCTTTTTCAGCACTTTCAAAACACTTTAACAGCACAGCAGATCCATAGTTTAACAGATTAAACAGTTTTTCTTGATTAAAGTTTGGTAGACTTAACCACCAAGGTTATCAGCTGTTTGGTGTGATGATGGGGACAAAATGATGATGACAAAAGTTCCACAACATAAGTACTTGATTCAAGTAATTGATTCAAGTACTGCAAATACATGCCCTCTACTATTAGTCTCAACTAGTAATTTCGCAGATCTAACAAGTTGTGTTGAATCTTATGTGAATCTGTCAGCATAGCATTTCTCCATGCCTGAAACTCGTTAAACAGCACCAGTGATTCGTGTTAAACCTCTCTAAAACTCTTGTGATTCACTGATTACCAAACTTTCAGGACGATAAGGAGCAACTTTTTTCCTAAACTTTGACCCCTGGGCCCCACTGACTGGTAACGCATGACTAAAGAAGAGTACACATGTACCCACATCGCAATACAAAGAAACATAACTCTCCCTCTGTAATACTATGCATGTTTTCGCCGATGTGACCTTGGCAAAGTTTCTTGGGACAACCCATCTCAGACATCAAAGGTGTCTGTGTCAGTTGAAAATTGTGTCATTGACGTGTCACAGTGCCTGTGTCAGTTGAAAACTGTGTCATTGACGTGAGTCACAGTGCCTGTGTCAGTTGAAAACTGTGTCATTGACGTGAGTCACAGTGCCTGTGTCTATAAACAAGGGCACCACACTGTGTGGGTAGAGCAGTCATTGTTACTATGGCTACTTGACAAAGTTTCTGAAGGGGCTTGGTTCATGGGGCAGCACCACACTGCGAGGATAGAAGGTGTAGTCGCTGGGATAGTTACTATGGCTACTTGACAAAGTTTCTGAAGGGGCTTGGTTCATGGGGCAGCACCACACTGCGAGGATAGAAGGTGTAGTCGCTGGGATAGTTACTATGGCTACTTGACAAAGTTTCTGAAGGGGCTTGGTTCATGGGGCAGCACCACACTGCGAGGATAGAAGGTGTAGTCGCTGGGATAGTTACTATGGCTACTTGACAAAGTTTCTGAAGGGGCTTGGTTCATGGGGCAGCACCACACTGCGAGGATAGAAGGTGTAGTCGCTGGGATAGTTACTATGGCTACTTGACAAAGTTTCTGAAGGGGCTTGGTTCATGGGGCAGCACCACACTGCGAGGATAGAAGGTGTAGTCGCTGGGATAGTTACTATGGCTACTTGACAAAGTTTCTGAAGGGGCTTGGTTCATGGGGCAGCACCACACTGCGAGGATAGAAGGTGTAGTCGCTGGGATAGTTACTATGGCTACTTGACAAAGTTTCTGAAGGGGCTGGGTGCATGGGGTAGCACCACCCTGCGAGGATAGGTGTAGTCGCTGGGATAGTTACTATGGCTACTTGACAAAGTTTCTGAAGGGGCTGGGTGCATGGGGAAGCGCCACCCTGCGAGGATAGAAGGTGTAGTCGCTGGGATAGTTACTATGGCTACTTGACAAAGTTTCTGAAGGGGCTGGGTTCATGGGGCAGTTGCCACCCTGCGAGGATAGAAGGTGTAGTCGCTGGGATAGTTACTATGGCTACTTGACAAAAGTGCATGGGGAAGCACCACCCTGTGAGAATAGAAGGTGTAGTCACTGGGATAGTTACTATGGCTACTTGACAAAGTTTCTGAAGGGCCTTGGTTCATGGGGTAGCACCACCCTGTGAGAATAGAAGGTGTAGTCGCTGGGATAGTTACTATGGCTACTTGACAAAGTTTCTGAAGGGGCTGGGTTCATGGGGCAGCACCACCCTGTGAGGATAGAAGGTGTAGTCGCTGGGATAGTGCAGCATGTTGGTGAGACTGGAGGTGTAGATGTCGGCAAAGCGCGCCAGGCGACGGAAGAAGTACGTCGGGTTGTGATGTGTCCGGAACAGGCTTCCGAAGTGAGGGTTGAACACAGACTTGGCGAACACTCTGCAACCAATAGAATGTAAGGGATGTCAGTCTTGCACACTTATTAAAAGAGCATACAGTGGAAAGCCCTCCCCCCTCTTTTAACATCTGGGCGTCTTTAAATAGAGGTAAATTTACACACATTATGTGCAAAAAGTCTGAAAAAAACAAGTCCTTGTAAACGGGAAGCAGTCTTAAATTTGAGGGTCACACACACGCACGCACCCATGCAAACACCCACACGCACACACACACAAACAAACACAGTGCTATGCAAACAAAACGATCAACAAAATGTAAGTTAACTAACTGAAACATACAATCAAATAAAAAACAAGTCGCGTAAGGCGAAATTACTACATTTAGTCAAGCTGTGGAACTCACAGAATGAAACTGAACGTAGTCCGCCGCTAGTGCAAAAGGCAGTGAAAGTGACGAGCCTGTTTGGCGCGGCAGCGGTTGCGCTGTGCTTCATAGCACGCTTTACTGTACCTCTCTTCGTTTGAACTTTCTGAGCGTGTTTTTAATCCAAACATATCATATCTATATGTTTTTTGAATCAGGAACCGACAAGGAATAAGATGAAATAGTTTTTGAATCGATTTCGGAAATTTAATTTTGATCATAATTTTTATATTTTTAATTTTCAGAGATTGTTTTTAATCCAAATATAACATATGTATATGTTTTTGGAATCAGAAAATGACGAAGAATAAGATGAAATTGTTTTTGGATCGTTTAATAAAAAAATAATTTTAATTACAAGTTTCCGATTTTTAATGACCAAACTCACTCATTAGTTTTTAAGCCACCAAGCTGAAATGCAATACCAAACCCCGGCCTTCGTCGAAGATTGATTTGCCAAACTTTCAATCAATTTAATTGAAAAATGAGGGTGTGACAGTGCCGCCTCAACTTTTACAAAAAGCCGGATATGACGTCATCAAAGGTATTTATCGAAAAAACGAAAAAAACGTCCGGGGATACCCTTGTCTCGATTCCCCCTCTATGTTAAAACATTTAGTCAAAACTTGACTAAATGTAAAAAGTGCACAAATTAAAGTGTGCAGGTAGTGTGAGTACCTGAGTGCGTCTCTCTCCTCCAACCATTCAGCGATGACCTGTTTGGACTCGGCAGACTGCTGATACTGAAAAACAACACGCATGTTCCTTGTCTTCACTACCTATTTTATTCATGTTTTTATTACTTAGTTAGTGGAAGAATCTTTTGTATGTATATTTGATGGTGTGTGCTTTTAATTAAGCGTTGCTGACTATGAATGTAGATGTAAATGCTTGTATAACTGTGTTTAATTTTAAATGTGTCAAGCGCAAAGAGCATAATTGTAAAGTTATGATGTTGCGCTATATAAATGCTCATTTATTATTATTATTAACGCCACACACTTTAAAAACTGACAAATTATCAGCAAAAGAGTCTTTTCTTTCATTTTGCAAACTTTCAGATCCTTGAATAAAGAGCAAGGAAAGAGCAGTATATACTGCTCCAGATATCATTCTCTTAGTCAAGAAAATAAAATAATAATAATAATAAGGCTATTTATATGGCGCAAATCCTAATATAGCTCTAAGCGCCTTAAAATAGCAGTAAAAATAACACTAAATAACATGAACATGAACAAGGAAAGTATATGTATGTCGATGGTACTGAAAAATGTCCCACAGGGGCAAAAATCTTCAGAATTTGAGAACAACATTTAAAGAAATCTTTTTTCTGCCACAATAAGTGAAGGCAAGCAACCACGACAGCGGTGAATAGTAAGCTCCGGCGCGCATGTTTTCAAAAGAAATAGAAATCATATGAAGCTGACACCGCCTTACACGCACAACGGAGCTTATTATTCACTGTAAAGCCACAATAGTTGGATTTAACGTATCAGCGGTATGTTTTCCTCACTGTTTTGGTATATCTAATTGCCCTTGGGGAATTCTCTCAGGGAAATTCGGGCTGCTATCCCTATGCAGTGACAGAATCGTGCTACCCTTTTCTTTCTTTTTCTTTTTCTGCTTTCATGTATTTGTCTTTTCCAAGGCCTGGGACTTTCGCTGTGACCTTGGGATCTTTATCGTGCGCATGCGTGCACATGGATGTGTTCGGACACCGAGGACAGTCTGCACAACGTTGTCGTTGACTCTGGGAAATAAATCTCTTGCAGAACGTGAGAAGGTTGGACCCATGCCGATAGCGACAACTGGTTTCAAATGAAGCGCCGCTACCGACTGAGCTACATCTTCCTGCCCTTGTTTTCAAGGGGCACAACTCTTCCAAAGCCAATAAGAACCCTGAGAGGTTTTATTTAAACATTGTCGGGAGCATGACCCTGGTGGTTTTACCATAAGGGCGTAAAACAACACTTATCATCAATTTCAACCATGGTTATTTGTTTGTTTGTTTGTTTCGTTCATGGGCTGAAACTCCCACTGCTTTTACGTGTTATGACCGTTTTTACCCCGCCATTTAGGCAGCCATACGCCGCTTTCGGGGAAAACATGCTGGGTATTTTCGTGTTTTTATAACCCACCGAACTCTGACATGGATAACAGGATTTTTCAGTGCGCACTTGGTCTTGTGCTTGCATGTACACACGAAGGGGGATAAGGCACTAGCAGGTCTGCACATGAGTTGACCTGTGAGATCGGAAAAATCTCCACCCTTAACCCAACAGTCGCCCGTCAGTGGTGTAACTAAAGAGGACGTACGTACCTGCATCTCTTCAATGAGGTGTTGTAAGATGACCAACCAGCGGACAGTGTTCTTGTACTGCGGGTCATTCTGCAGTGTGATCTCTCTCTGTAACAGTACACAACATTTCTCTCTCACTGCGGTCATTCTGCAGAATGATCTCTCTCTGTAACAGTACACAACATTTCTCTCTCACTGCGGTCATTCTGCAGCGTGATCTCTCTCTGTAACAGTACACAACTCTCTCTCACTGCGGTCTTTCTGCAGCGTGATCTCTCTCTGTAACAGTACACAACATTTCTCTCTCACTGCGGGTCATTCTGCAGCGTGATCTCTCTCTGTAACAGTACACAACATTTCTCTCTCACTGCGGTCATTCTGCAGAATGATCTCTCTCTGTAACAGTACACAACATTTCTCTCTCACTGCGGTCATTCTGCAGCGTGATCTCTCTCTGTAACAGTACACAACATTTCTCTCTCACTGCGGGTCATTCTACAGCGTGATCTCTCTCTGTAACAGTACACAACATTTCTCTCTCACTGCGGTCATTCTGCAGCGTGATCTCTCTCTGTAACAGTACACAACATTTCTCTCTCACTGCGGTCTTTCTGCAGCGTGATCTCTCCCTGTAACAGTACACAACATTTCTCTCTCACTGCGGGTCATTCTACAGCGTGATCTCTCTCTGTAACAGTACACAACATTTCTCTCTCACTGCGGTCATTCTGCAGCGTGATCTCTCTCTGTAACAGTACACAACATTTCTCTCTCACTGCTGGTCATTCTGCAGCGTGATCTCTCTCTGTAACAGTACACAACTCTCTCTCACAGCGGTCATTCTGCAGCGTGATCTCTCTCTGTAACAGTACACAACATTTCTCTCTCACTGCGGTCATTCTGCAGCGTGATCTCTCTCTGTAACAGTACACAACATTTCTCTCTCACTGCGGTCATTCTGCAGCGTGATCTCTCTCTGTAACAGTACACAACATTTCTCTCTCACTGCTGGTCATTCTGCAGCGTGATCTCTCTCTGTAACAGTACACAACTCTCTCTCACAGCGGTCATTCTGCAGCGTGATCTCTCTCTGTAACAGTACACAACTCTCTCTCACTGCGGGTCATTCTGCAGTGTGATCTCTCTCTGTAACAGTACACAACTCTCTCTCACTGCGGTCATTCTGCAGTGTGATCTCTCTCTGTAACAGTACACAACATTTCTCTCTCACTGCGGTCATTCTGCAGCGTGATCTCTCTCTGTAACAGTACACAACATTTCTCTCTCACTGCGGGTCATTCTGCAGTGTGATCTCTCTCTGTAACAGTACACAACATTTCTCTCTCACTGCGGGTCATTCTGCAGCGTGATCTCTCTCTGTAACAGTACACAACATTTCTCTCTCACTGCTGGTCATTCTGCAGTGTGATCTCTCTCTGTAACGGTACACAACATTTCTCTCTCACTGCGGGTCATTCTACAGCGTGATCTCTCTCTGTAACAGTACACAACATTTCTCTCTCACTGCAGGTCACTCTACAGCGTGATCTCTCTCTGTAACAGTACACAACATTTCTCTCTCACTGCGGGTCATTCTGCAGCGTGATCTCTCTCTGTAACAGTACACAACATTTCTCTCTCACTGCTGGTCATTCTGCAGTGTGATCTCTCTCTGTAACAGTACACAACATTTCTCTCTCACTGCTGGTCATTCTGCAGTGTGATCTCTCTCTGTAACAGTACACAACTCTCTCTCACTGCGGGTCATTCTGCAGCGTGATCTCTCTCTGTAACAGTACACAACATTTCTCTCTCACTGCGGGTCATTCTGCAGCGTGATCTCTCTCTGTAACAGTACATAACTCTCTCTCACTGTGGGTCATTCTGCAGTGTGATCTCTCTCTGTAACAGTACACAACTCTCTCTCACTGCGGTCATTCTGCAGCGTGATCTCTCTCTGTAACAGTACACAACATTTCTCTCTCACTGCGGTCATTCTGCAGCGTGATCTCTCTCTGTAACAGTACACAACTCTCTCTCACTGCGGTCATTCTGCAGCGTGATCTCTCTCTGTAACAGTACACAACATTTCTCTCTCACTGCGGTCATTCTGCAGCGTGATCTCTCTCTGTAACAGTACACAACATTTCTCTCTCACTGCGGTCATTCTGCAGCGTGATCTCTCTCTGTAACAGTACACAACTCTCTCTCACTGCGGTCATTCTGCAGCGTGATCTCTCTCTGTAACGGTACACAACTCTCTCTCACTGCGGTCATTCTGCAGCGTGATCTCTCTCTGTAACGGTACACAACTCTCTCTCACTGCGGTCATTCTGCAGCGTGATCTCTCTCTGTAACGGTGCACAACTCTCTCTCACTGCGATCATTCTGCAGCGTGATCTCTCTCTGTAACGGTACACAACTCTCTCTCACTGCGGTCATTCTGCAGCGTGATCTCTCTCTGTAACGGTACACAACTCTCTCTCACTGCGGTCATTCTGCAGCGTGATCTCTCTCTGTAACGGTACACAACTCTCTCTCACTGCGGTCATTCTGCAGCGTGATCTCTCTATGTAACGGTACACAACTCTCTCTCACTGCGGTCATTCTGCAGCGTGATCTCTCTCTGTAACGGTACACAACTCTCTCTCACTGCGGTCATTCTGCAGCGTGATCTCTCTCTGTAACGGTACACAACTCTCTCTCACTGCGGTCATTCTGCAGCGTGATCTCTCTCTGTAACAGTACACAACATTTCTCTCTCACTGCTGGTCATTCTGCAGCGTGATCTCTCTCTGTAACAGTACACAACTCTCTCTCACAGCGGTCATTCTGCAGCGTGATCTCTCTCTGTAACGGTACACAACTCTCTCTCACAGCGGTCATTCTGCAGCGTGATCTCTCTCTGTAACGGTACACAACTCTCTCTCACTGCGGGTCATTCTGCAGCGTGATCTCTCTCTGTAACAGTACACAACATTTCTCTCTCACTGCGGGTCATTCTACAGCGTGATCTCTCTCTGTAACAGTACACAACATTTCTCTCTCACTGCGAGTCATTCTGCAGCGTGATCTCTCTCTGTAACAGTACACAACATTTCTCTCTCACTGCGAGTCATTCTGCAGCGTGATCTCTCTCTGTAACAGTACACAACATTTCTCTCTCACTGCGAGTCATTCTACAGCGTGATCTCTCTCTGTAACAGTACACAACATTTCTCTCTCACTGCGGGTCATTCTACAGCGTGATCTCTCTCTGTAACAGTACACAACATTTCTCTCTCACTGCGGGTCATTCTACAGCGTGATCTCTCTCTGTAACAGTACGCAACATTTCTCTCTCACTGCTGGTCATTCTGCAGCGTGATCTCTCTCTGTAACAGTACACAACATTTCTCTCTCACTGCGGTCATTCTGCAGCGTGATCTCTCTCTGTAACAGTACACAACTCTCTCTCACTGCGGGTCATTCTGCAGCGTTATCTCTCTCTGTAACAGTACACAACTCTCTCTCACTGCGGGTCATTCTGCAGCGTGATCTCTCTCTGTAACAGTACACAACATTTCTCTCTCACTGCGGGTCATTCTGCAGCGTGATCTCTCTCTGTAACAGTACACAGCTCTCTCTCACTGCGGTCATTCTGCAGCGTGATCTCTCTCTGTAACAGTACACAACATTTCTCTCTCACTGCGGTCATTCTGCAGCGTGATCTCTCTCTGTAACAGTACACAACATTTCTCTCTCACTGCGGTCATTCTGCAGCGTGATCTCTCTCTGTAACAGTACACAACTCTCTCTCACTGCGGTCATTCTGCAGCGTGATCTCTCTCTGTAACGGTACACAACTCTCTCTCACTGCGGTCATTCTGCAGCGTGATCTCTCTCTGTAACGGTACACAACTCTCTCTCACTGCGGTCATTCTGCAGCGTGATCTCTCTCTGTAACGGTACACAACTCTCTCTCACTGCGGTCATTCTGCAGCGTGATCTCTCTCTGTAACGGTACACAACTCTCTCTCACTGCGGTCATTCTGCAGCGTGATCTCTCTCTGTAACGGTACACAACTCTCTCTCACTGCGGTCATTCTGCAGCGTGATCTCTCTCTGTAACGGTACACAACTCTCTCTCACTGCGGTCATTCTGCAGCGTGATCTCTCTCTTTAACGGTACACAACTCTCTCTCACTGCGGTCATTCTGCAGCGTGATCTCTCTCTGTAACGGTACACAACATTTCTCTCTCACTGCGGGTCATTCTACAGCGTGATCTCTCTCTGTAACAGTACACAACATTTCTCTCTCACTGCGAGTCATTCTGCAGCGTGATCTCTCTCTGTAACAGTACACAACATTTCTCTCTCACTGCGAGTCATTCTGCAGCGTGATCTCTCTCTGTAACAGTACACAACATTTCTCTCTCACTGCGAGTCATTCTACAGCGTGATCTCTCTCTGTAACAGTACACAACATTTCTCTCTCACTGCGGGTCATTCTACAGCGTGATCTCTCTCTGTAACAGTACACAACATTTCTCTCTCACTGCTGGTCATTCTGCAGCGTGATCTCTCTCTGTAACAGTACACAACATTTCTCTCTCACTGCGGGTCATTCTGCAGCGTGATCTCTCTCTGGAACAGTACACAACATTTCTCTCTCACTGCGGGTCATTCTGCAGCGTGATCTCTCTCTGTAACAGTACACAACATTTCTCTCTCACTGCTGGTCATTCTGCAGCGTGATCTCTCTCTGTAACAGTACACAACATTTCTCTCTCACTGCGGGTCATTCTACAGCGTGATCTCTCTCTGTAACAGTACACAACATTTCTCTCTCACTGCTGGTCATTCTGCAGCGTGATCTCTCTCTGTAACAGTACACAACTCTCTCTCACAGCGGTCATTCTGCAGCGTGATCTCTCTCTGTAACGGTACACAACTCTCTCTCACAGCGGTCATTCTGCAGCGTGATCTCTCTCTGTAACGGTACACAACTCTCTCTCACTGCGGGTCATTCTGCAGCGTGATCTCTCTCTGTAACAGTACACAACATTTCTCTCTCACTGCGGGTCATTCTACAGCGTGATCTCTCTCTGTAACAGTACACAACATTTCTCTCTCACTGCGAGTCATTCTGCAGCGTGATCTCTCTCTGTAACAGTACACAACATTTCTCTCTCACTGCGGGTCATTCTACAGCGTGATCTCTCTCTGTAACAGTACACAACATTTCTCTCTCACTGCGAGTCATTCTGCAGCGTGATCTCTCTCTGTAACAGTACACAACATTTCTCTCTCACTGCGGGTCATTCTGCAGCGTGATCTCTCTCTGTAACAGTACACAACATTTCTCTCTCACTGCGGGTCATTCTGCAGCGTGATCTCTCTCTGTAACAGTACACAACATTTCTCTCTCACTGCGGGTCATTCTACAGCGTGATCTCTCTCTGTAACGGTACACAACTCTCTCTCACTGTGGGTCATTCTGCAGCGTGATCTCTCTCTGTAACAGTACACAACTCTCTCTCACTGCTGGTCATTCTGCAGCGTGATCTCTCTCTGTAACAGTACACAACATTTCTCTCTCACTGCGGGTCATTCTACAGCGTGATCTCTCTCTGTAACAGTACACAACATTTCTCTCTCACTGCGGTCATTCTGCAGCGTGATCTCTCTCTGTAACAGTACACAACTCTCTCTCACTGCGGTCATTCTGCAGCGTGATCTCTCCCTTAACAGTACACAACTCTCTCTCTCACACAACTTAAAGTGGTTAACTGGAAACCCCCTTTTAAGAACCCCAATTTAAGACCACCTCCATTCTAAGACCATATTATCTCAGATGTTCTGTTAATAACCTGTGTAAATACCCCCCTTAAAGACACTCCATTTTCAGACCTGATTTTCTTAGACTTTGGGGGTCTTAAAAGGGGGGTTCCCTTGTACCATCTGAGAAGTTTAAAGGCACATGCGGAATGCCATAAAGGAGAACAGAGTAGCAGAGCAGGGTACTTTCTCCACCCTCCCTCTCTCCACACTCCCTCTCTCCTCCCTCTCTCTCCACTCTCTCTCTCTCTCCACCCTCTCTCTCCACCCTCTCTCTCCACCCTCTCTCTCTCCTCCCTCTCTCTCTCCACCCTCTCTCTCCACCCTCTCTCTCTCCACCCTCTCTCTCTCCACCCTCTCTCTCTCCACCCTCCCTCTCTCCACCCTCTCTCTCCACTCTTTCTCTCTCCACCCTCTCTCTCCACCCTCCCTCTCTCACCCCTCTCTCTCTCCACCCTCCCTCTCTCCACCCTCTCTCTCTCCACCCTCCCTCTCTCCACCCTCTCTCTCTCCACCCTCTCTCTCTCCACCCTCTCTCTCTCCACCCTCTCTCTCCACTCTCTCTCTCTCCACCCTCTCTCTCTTCCACCCTCCCTCTCTCCACCCTCTCTCTCTCCACCCTCTCTCTCCACTCTCTCTCTCTCCACCCTCTCTCTCTCCACCCTCTCTCTCTCCACCCTCTCTCTCTCCACCCTCTCTCTCTCCACTCTCTCTCTCTCCACCCTCTCTCTCTCCACCCTCTCTCTCTCCACTCTCTCTCTCTCCACTCTCTCTCTCTCCACCTTCTCTCTCTCCACCCTCCCTCTCTCCACCCTCCCTCTCTCCACCCTCTCTCTCCACTCTCTCTCTCTCCACCCTCTCTCTCTCCACTCTCTCTCTCCACCCTCTCACTCTCCACACTCTCTCTCCACCCTCTCTCTCTCCACCCTCTCTCTCTCCACCCTCTCTCTCTCCACACTCTCTCTCTCTCCACTCTCTCTCTCTCTCCACCCTCTCTCTCTCCACTCTCTCTCTCTCCACCCTCTCTCTCCACTCTCTCTCTCCACCCTCTCTCTTTCCACCCTCCCTCTCTCCACCCTCTCTCTCTCCACCCTCTCTCTCTCCACCCTCTCTCTCCACTCTCTCTCTCTCTCCACCCTCTCTCTCTCTCCACCCTCTCTCTCCACCCTCTCTCTCCACCCTCTCTCTCCACCCTCTCTCTCTCCACCCTCTCTCTCCACTCTCTCTCTCTCTCCACCCTCTCTCTCTCCACCCTCTCTCTCCACTCTCTCTCTCTCTCCACCCTCTCTCTCTCCACCCTCTCTCTCCACTCTCTCTCTCTCTCCACCCTCTCTCTCCACTCTCTCTCTCTCTCTCCACCCTCTCTCTCCACCCTCTCTCTCTCCACCCTCTCTCTCCACTCTCTCTCCACCCTCTCTCTCCACCCTCTCTCTCTTCACCCTCTCTCTCCACTCTCTCTCTCTCTCCACCCTCTCTCTCTCCACCCTCTCTCTCCACTCTCTCTCTCTCTCCACCCTCTCTCTCCACCCTCTCTCTCCACCCTCTCTCTCTCCACCCTCTCTCTCCACTCTCTCTCTCTCTCCACCCTCTCTCTCTCCACCCTCTCTCTCCACTCTCTCTCTCTCTCCACCCTCTCTCTCCACTCTCTCTCTCTCTCCACCCTCTCTCTCCACCCTCTCTCTCTCCACCCTCTCTCTCCACTCTCTCTCCACCCTCTCTCTCCACCCTCTCTCTCTTCACCCTCTCTCTCCACTCTCTCTCTCTCTCCACCCTCTCTCTCTCCACCCTCTCTCTCCACTCTCTCTCTCTCTCCACCCTCTCTCTCCACCCTCTCTCTCCACCCTCTCTCTCTCCACCCTCTCTCTCCACTCTCTCTCTCTCTCCACCCTCTCTCTCCACCCTCTCTCTCCACCCTCTCTCTCTCCACCCTCTCTCTCTCCACCCTCTCTCTCCACTCTCTCTCTCTCTCCACCCTCTCTCTCCACCCTCTCTCTCCACCCTCTCTCTCCACCCTCTCTCTCCACCCTCTCTCTCTCCACCCTCTCTCTCTCCACCCTCTCTCTCCACTCTCTCTCTCTCTCCACCCTCTCTCTCCACCCTCTCTCTCCACCCTCTCTCTCTCCACCCTCTCTCTCCACTCTCTCTCTCTCTCCACCCTCTCTCTCCACCCTCTCTCTCCACCCTCTCTCTCTCCACCCTCTCTCTCTCCACCCTCTCTCTCCACTCTCTCTCTCTCTCCACCCTCTCTCTCCACCCTCTCTCTCCACCCTCTCTCTCCACCCTCTCTCTCCACCCTCTCTCTCCACCCTCTCTCTCCACCCTCTCTCTCTCCACCCTCTCTCTCCACTCTCTCTCTCTCTCCACCCTCTCTCTCCACCCTCTCTCTCCACCCTCTCTCTCTCCACCCTCTCTCTCTCCACCCTCTCTCTCCACTCTCTCTCTCTCTCCACCCTCTCTCTCCACCCTCTCTCTCCACCCTCTCTCTCCACCCTCTCTCTCCACCCTCTCTCTCTCCACCCTCTCTCTCTCCACCCTCTCTCTCCACTCTCTCTCTCTCTCCACCCTCTCTCTCCACCCTCTCTCTCCACCCTCTCTCTCTCCACCCTCTCTCTCCACTCTCTCTCTCTCTCCACCCTCTCTCTCCACCCTCTCTCTCCACCCTCTCTCTCTCCACCCTCTCTCTCTCCACCCTCTCTCTCCACTCTCTCTCTCTCTCCACCCTCTCTCTCCACCCTCTCTCTCCACCCTCTCTCTCCACCCTCTCTCTCCACCCTCTCTCTCCACCCTCTCTCTCCACTCTCTCTCTCCACCCTCTCTCTCCACCCTCTCTCTCCACTCTCTCTCTCCACCCTCTCTCTCCACTCTCCCTCTCTCTCCACCCTCTCTCTCCACTCTCTCTCTCCACCCTCTCTCTCCACCCTCTCTCTCCACCCTCTCTCTCCACCCTCTCTCTCCACCCTCTCTCTCTCCACCGGGGTTCCACTGTATTGCCTAGAAAGACTTATACTTGGAGGAAAGAAATCGGGATTTGACATACATTTGTTTCTTGTGAAACCAGTATTTGTTCAAACCGGTACGCAAACTTTTATGATGCAAACATTCCAGAAAAAAACGGTACGGTAGGCTGATTGTTGGAACCAGGGAGAGTCCACCTCAGACTAGTTTTGTTGTTTTACCAGCGAAAAAAAACGGTAGTTCTAAAAATCAACCGGTAGGTCATACCGTCAGCCAATTTTGTTCCGGTATTTTCTCATTTCAACTAGTAAAATACTGGTTAACGCCAATACTGTGAAACTGACCTCCAGTTCTGGGATGATGGCGCCTGTTCTCCAGCCGTACCGCAGGGAAGGGTCCTGAAACATAGTCATTTTTTCACATTTTCATATCTTTGTTGTCCCATTGCTGGGAAATCCGGGTAGCTTCCTCTCAGTGGAAACCTAGCAGCAACAGAGTCGCGCTACCCAGGTGTATGCGTGTTTAGGTGTTATCAGCACTTATGGCACAATGACCGAAGTCTTTTACGTGCCACTGTGGTAACACAGGGATGGAACATGGATACCGTCTCTGAGTCTGCACACAAAGTTGACCCGTGTCCGTCCCGGCCCGGATTCCAACCTGTGAGCCCAGGATCACAAGTCCATGCAGTGCTCTACCAACTGAGCTACCGGGCCCCCAGCATAGCATCTTATTACCATTTCAGTGCACCATATGACTTTGTGACCCACTCAATGTCATAACGTTCAGAAAGGGACTCTTTTTGTTTATCACGCTTAAAATAAACAAGACAAAGTATAAATTGGAATTAACAATATCAGCGTGATCTATTCTAAAGAATGACATTTCAAATGCTGTGTGATCTATTCTAAAGAATGACATTTCAAATTCTGTCAGATAATACACTCTTTATCTGCTGGCTCATGCTGATATCCATTTTCTCCACACGTCTGTTATCATTTGCTAACAGTCAGCATGGTATAAATAACTTAAATATCACATACAGACAAATTTCAAATCTTGTATTGGTGAGTGCATGGATCCCCAACAATTGGCTAAATGTTTAAAGCAGCAGGACAGTCAGACCATTTAACCTTCAAAGTTGTAACTTTGTGAACTTTTTATCCATCATCTGCAATTGATGCATACCAAATATGATGCAATTTGCTTAATAGATGTCGAAGTTCTTAGCATTTGTATGGGTTGCACTTTTTGGGGGGTCACCCTGTACCAACTGAGCTACATCAATGCGCTGTGACTTTAACAAAACTGAACCTAAACATAAAATAAAACATGAGAGTATTCAACAGTTTTTTTTTCCATTTCAAATTAAACAAGCATGCAAATACTACCAACGAAATATTGGGTAAAATCAGAAGTGGATTAAACTAGAAGTGGACAACCACCATTACATCCAGTCAACGCGCGGTGATACGTCCTATCGGGATTTCCCCAAAAGCTGACGTTACTTAAAACAGAATGAGTAATTCTGGGAAATGTTACCAGCGGTAGTCGATAATTATACAACCCTTTGATAAATGTTATCTTCAATACATCACTCAAACCTTTGGAATTAATTAAAATGAATAAAATACAAGAATGAAGAGTTCAGAAAAAGTTGAGAAAAAATCCAAAATATTTTAAAACAATTGTTGCCAACTATGCATATGGAACCCGTCACCGGGTTCATGGGCGAGCATACTACCACTAATCCAATCTGGCACACAATTCTCTACGGTGAAAATTCTATTTTCACCTTGAATGTTACACATGAGTTCTCAAGCATGTGTCGACTCCTCGGTTTCTGAGCTTCTCCGTTCGTATTCGTATATTGTACGTTCTGTCGATCTCACTCGAGGTAAGTTAAGTTAACAACTGACCCTATGCGCCCGTTTACTTCGTATGGAAAGCAATTTTAAGTAGCGTTAATTTCAAGTGTGACATTATGTTGTAGTCCGGCACCGAAATGCATTGACCAATCACCCAAAAGGCTTTCAAAAGGATTTTGCTACCCAGAATTCAATATTTTTGATAAAATACAAAGGATTTAGTTCCGGACACCGCCGCCCTTAGGTCGGTTTATCATATAAAGGGAAGCAAGCGGATAAAAATGGGCGTCTACAGAGCCAATGAAGGGGGATACTAACTTGTAGTTATCACTCGCTGGTATTAAAACAAAATGACATCAGGAACCCAAACAATGAACAGCTAACAGTAACAACCAACTTCAACAATGTCTTACTATTGGTGAGGCTCTCTTTCCAACCTTTGGCCGTGTGTAATAGCTAGTGTCAACATGAGCATGGAAAAGCTTCTCTTTTTGCTGGCCTGACGTATTGTCCTGGAAGGGGAATACTTGCTTTGACAAACATAGGCATGGGCTCAAAAACAACCACTATTTAAAAAAAAAAAATTCAAAAAGGAAGTTAGACAGGGCTCCCCACGGACGACCCTCCAAGTGCGTCCCGGGACCCCCACTTTTAAATTCTAGAGGGTCCATGGACCCCCACTGCAGTATTTTAGAGGCTCCCAAGGGTCCAAAAGCCGAAAAGTCCCAGCGTACTTATAAAACATTGTGGTCACGTATCTGCGAAGTGTCGATTGCAGTCTGAAAATGGTATCTACGGTACGCACGATAAAGGAAATTTAGTGCGTCCTTGGACCCGCTCTTTCAAAATCTAGTGCATCCAGGGACCCCCTCCATATATTTCTACTACGTGTTTTCGGCTTCTAGTGCGTATAGGACGCAGGGACGTGCGCTATGGGGAGCCCTGTTAGAGGGCCATGTGCCCTTGGCATTTAACAACGAGTGAAGCACCATTAAAATGCAAAAAAAAGGAAACAAGGCAGAGATGACATTCCTGTCAATGACATTGTCATTTTTCTCAAAACGCAAACATACGTGTTAATGAAGATTTCCAACGACACCAATCATAAGAATTCTTGAAGTCAGGAAAGTGCACTCACAAAATCGCATGCATTTAGAAAGGATTTTCACACAGAGCAACTTACGGCCAGATCACTGTAGACATGGTCGCCAAAGTAGAGCACCCGAGGACCAAACCAGCCCGTCATCTGTCTCAAGGTGTACAGGTTACCCTGGAAAACAAAATAATGCCATCAATGACAAAGAGTATTGGCGTTAACCGGTAATTGCCAGTATTTTACCGGTTGAAATGAAAAAATACCGGAACAAAATTGGCTGCCGGTATGACCTACTGATTGATTTTTAGAACTACCGGGGTTTTTTTCCGCTGGTAAAACAACAAAACCAGTACTCTGAGTTGGACTCTTACTGGTTCTGATGACCAGCCTACCATTTTTTGTCTGGACTGTTTGCATTATAAAAGTTTGCGTACTGGTTTGAAAAAATACTAGCGCCATCACTGGACAAAGGACATTGACTAAAGAACAAGACGTCTCTGCTTGGCTCTCTCTTCCAAAGGGAAATCTTTGACGTCATGTGCAAAGCTGGAGACGTCCCAACTCAAATAATTTCGCCACGTTACAATTCTGTCAATTCCTCTGCATGTCTACAAATAACTGACAAAGAATTTCAAGAACAAAATTTGTCTCAGTTACTTTGCCATGGCTTAAGTCATACCAGCAGAGGAAAATTACTTGTCCCTGACAAGACTGTGCAAACATCCACATCGTATCTGAATAAGACTTTCTCGGATTTCTCGTAATTTGGTTTAAACAATGTTTTATTAAATCAAACGTGATACAATAATACAACAATAAGCAATAGGTACGCGAACTCAAGCGAACGCTTATATTACGCGCCCTGCGTAGTTGGAAAATAACACAAATATGATGTTGGACAAACATTACTTATAAACTGTGGAACTCTAAACAACGAAGTGACTGTGGTAAGATGAACAAAGTTAAAAAACAAAGGAATACTGTACTCACCAATTCAAGAACGAGACAAGACGGTACGAATTTTACAACTGTGGAACTATTGTAACCGAGTGCCGTAACACTACGATCACCTAGGGAGGCGAAGTGCAATCAAACAGGATTGAAAATGTTAGGGCTAATTTGTTAGCCCTATAAAAACTGTTATGCAAACCCGAAGGTTTCCATGAACATACAGACAATCGGAAACCACCAGACCCCATCACAAACAGAATTCCACAATCCACCGGTGTTGACTTAAAGGCCAACAACTCGGGTGCAGAGTCTGCTGTGAAAGGAGCGGTAGCCTCACCTGTCACACTATCTAGATCAAAAGCATAGTTAATTTGGTAGGAGTGTTTCACTGCAGTATGAAATACAGTGGAATCCCTTTTTTTTTCTCCAAAACCTCCTTTTCAAGACCTGATTTTCTCATATTTTTGGACGACTTCAAAGGGGGGGGGGGGGGGGCCCACTGTACCAGGAGTTGTATGTCCAAAGCAGAACTGACCTGTTGGTAGACCTTGCCTTTCTCCAGTGTGGTCACCCTCCCCCACGTGTTTCTCCCCATGCCAGGGTCATACAGACGGAACGGTCTGAAAGAGGTCACATCACTGGTTATAGTTCATGCTACAGTCAAACCTGCTGTGGAGACTATATATATATACACACCTGGCAACCCCCGTTTTGCACTTGGAGCATTCTCAAAGAAACTTGGCATATTTTTAGAAAAATGAGTGAACTCCACACAACATTCGAACATCCAAAATATTGTGTCCGAGATGCTCCTGTGAGGAAAAGTAGTATAGGATTTGTTTTTATCGTACTTTTTTCCACGGACCGTACTGAACGTATTTTAGTCAATCAAGCGTACAAAATACAGAGAAATCGTATTGGTTCCCAGGTCTGCGACAGCCTCTCGATAACGACCACCTGCACATCACAACCACCCCAAAGGATCCCTGCCAAGTTTTTCCCCTGAATAATTCACCTTTCCACAACAATCACCTGTCTATAACGACCACTTTTGGTCGCTGCCTTGCGTGGTAGTTATGGACAGGTATGACTGTACCACCACAATAACAAATGGTTTCATTAAGATTAACTAGTAAGTATCTTTCAGTCGCGGAAGACTATGGATTTCGTGGTTGTTTAATCATTATAATATGTCCTGACCAATACATACATACTAGCAAAGTTGAACACAGCAAGAGCAGATATCATTGAAGTACAGTGGTGCCCGCCATGTAAGGTCCCTCTGATGAGTGGACACCTCCCATGAAAGGACACCATCTAGAGTCCCCTTGTCTATTATCTCTACCAAAGTATACCTGTCATGAAAGGCCACCTGCAATGTAGGGACACTTTTAACGGGTCCCAAGGGCGTCCTTTTGTCGCAGGTACCACTGTACCGCAATTTTGTTATAACAATGAAATCTTTAAAAAAATATATAATAAAAAGAAGACAGACCTGTTTCCAGCATGGAAGAACTTGGGTTTGCGTGCACTGACAATGACAATGTCAAAGAGATCTAGCCAGTCGGGTCCAATCATGTACCGCATTCCTGCATCTCTGGAAATGAAATACAGTGTAACCTCCCTTTTAAAACCACCAAAGGAGGGAGCCTTAAAATGGGGGTACGTTTACAGAGGTTATGAACACAGAATCTGAGGGTCTTGATAAAGAGGGAGCCTTAAAATGGGGGTACGTTTACAGAGGTTATGAACACAGAATCTGAGGGTCTTGAAAAGGAGGGAGCCTTAAAACGGGGGTACGTTTACACAGGTTATGAACACAGAATCTGAGAGTCTTGGAAAGGAGGGAGCCTTAAAACGGGGGTACGTTTACAGAGGTTATGAACACAGAATCTGAGGGTCTTGATAAAGAGGGAGCCTTAAAATGGGGGTACGTTTACAGAGGTTATGAACACAGAATCTGAGGGTCTTGAAAAGGAGGGAGCCTTAAAACGGGGGTACGTTTACACAGGTTATGAACACAGAATCTGAGAGTCTTGGAAAGGAGGGAGCCTTAAAACGGGGGTACGTTTACAGAGGTTATGAACACAGAATCTGAGGGTCTTGGAAAGGAGGGAGCCTTAAAACGGGGGTACGTTTACAGAGGTTATGAACACAGAATCTGAGGGTCTTGGAAAGGAGGGAGCCTTAAAACGGGGGTACGTTTACAGAGGTTATGAACACAGAATCTGAGGGTCTTGGAAAGGAGGGAGCCTTAAAACGGGGGTACGTTTACAGAGGTTATGAACACAGAATCTGAGGGTCTTGGAAAGGAGGGAGCCTTAAAACGGGGGTACATTTTCGTCATTTACAATAATAATGCAAACTTTTATAGCGCTATTCTAGAAAAATGTCTACTCTTAGCGCTTTACAATACATACATCGACAAGCATACTATACACGCACAGGCAAAGAAACCGACCAAACATAACCAACAAACTATACATGCACAGGCAAAGAAAGCGACCAAACATACAATACACGCACAGGCAAGATAACGACCAAACATAAACAAACATACTATGACCAAGTATTTACAGAGGTTATGGACACAGAATCTGAGGGTCCTGAAAAAGAGGGAACCTTAAAACGGGGGGTCTTAAAAAGGGAGGTTCTGCTGTACGCTGAAACCCTCTTATATAAGAATACACCCTTTTAAGGTGTTTTCTTAGACTTAGTCCATGACGTCTGCAAATGTACCTCCATTTTAAGATTCTCTCTCTTTCAAGACCTACGTCATTTTTTGTCGGGGCGAATCCAAAATGGGTTTTCCGAGGCAACCTTAATCAACACCTCTGCTTGAATTTCAGGACAAAACATCACACCTGCACTCGGCAAATCCAAGTCTGGTGCAATAACGTCATATTTGAATCAAACATATGTCAATCAATTGCAAACAGAAAATCACAACTTTAAACTCTTTACTGCCAGTAACTATTTGTATACAAAGCATTTTATCTATATTTACCTGAATTGACAACTTACAATGTGCCGTTGATGTATAAATAAATATACCAGACACGCACACATTGTTTGTTTGTTGTTGTTCTTCTTTTTTGTTTATTGAACGATTTGTTGCCAATTAGGCCAAAAAGAAAAATATGTCTGTTTTCGGTAACATCGCCGAAAAAAACAGGGTCGGTCGGTCGGTCAGTTTTTTTAATTTTATTGTTTTATTTTTTTTACCTTTTTCTTACGTTTTGTAAACGTCTTTTTCCGTGGTTTTTTTCCCCGGCGTCATTGGCCGCCATGTTTATTTCGCGTGACGACGGAAACGGGAGGTAAGTCTCTTCGATTGTAAAGTCTCATCGACCGATTTTAATTACCTCCTTTTTTTTCCTTTTTTTTTCTTTTTTTGTGTGCGAAAAGCGAAAAAAAACTTTAGGGTCGGCGCTTAAAAATAGGGTTGGTCGGGTTACCGGAAACAGACATATTTTTCTTTTTGGCCTTAAAGCAAGTTACTCAGGATGTCAGCTGACGTCCTACAGGCAATGACAGGGTCAAGGAGAGGAAGGGGCACGAGGGGGAGGTATACCATATATGATAATTAAGCTGTTAACTAGCATACAAGAATGGTGCCAAATGATTAAAATTATGAATTCTCAAAATGCAATTTTCCACTCAGACTTACATGAAAGGGAAGCCACTGTTGCTGATGAGGAAGAGTTTCTTCCCTTCTGACTGTAGTCTGGTCAGCAGCCCTTTAGTCTCCTCAACTTTCTCCACATATATGTCTGTCAGCGATACAATTCTATCATAAAATTGCAAGTAAGGTATATCTCTGAACTTTCTCCTGATACATGTCTGTCAGCGATACAATTCTATCATGAAATTGCAAGTAAGGTATATCTGTGAACTTTCTCCAGATATATGTCTGTCAGCGATACAATTCTATCATAAAATTGCAAGTAAGGTATATCTCTGAACTTTCTCCAGATATATGTCTGTCAGCGATACAATTCTATCATGAAATTGCAAGTAAGGTATATCTGTGAACTTTCTCCAGATATATGTCTGTCAGCGATACAATTCTATCATAAAATTGCAAGTAAGGTATATCTCTGAACTTTCTCCTGATACATGTCTGTCAGCGATACAATTCTATCATGAAATTGCAAGTAAGGTATATCTGTGAACTTTCTCCAGATATATGTCTGTCAGCGATACAATTCTATCATAAAATTGCAAGTAAGGTATATCTCTGAACTTTCTCCAGATATATGTCTGTCAGCGATACAATTCTATCATAAAATTGCAAGTAAGGTATATCTCTGAACTTTCTCCAGATATATGTCTGTCAGCGATACAATTCTATCATAAAATTGCAAGTAAGGTATATCTCTGAACTTTCTCCAGATATATGTCTGTCAGCGATACAATTCTATCATTAAATTGCAAGTAAGGTATATCTGTGAACTTTCTCCAGATATATGTCTGTCAGCAATACAATTCTATCACACAGTCAGTCAAAACCTGCTTTGGCAACCACCTCTCGGTAACCACCCCCTGCCCATTACGACTACCCAAAATGCTCTCCAAGGAATTTTTCCCCATATCATTCACTTTTCTCTAGCAACCACCTACCTTTAACAACCACTTTCGAAAATATGAAAATATAAGACTCTATCATTAGTGCATGTCCCTATATAATTGGCCACTGCTCCCACTGCCGGTGTCACGATCGAACTGAAACCTCTGCTGAACAATACTTCTCATTGCGGTCAATGCGCATGCGCCAATCTTGGACTTAAAAAATGCGACCCTTAGGGTTAGGGTTAGGATTAGGGTTAGGATTAGGGTAAGGGTAAGGGTTAGGGTTAGGTTGTTCACGACCTGATTAATCTCCCCATGTTAGCGCATGCACATTGACCGCAATGAGAAGGATTGTTCAGGCAGAGTTTTCAGTTCGTGACACCGGTGTTCAATTTCAACATATCACCTCACCCCCTCCTGTGCCAAGGCTTAGGTAGGCCAAACTGGTCCTAAGAGGCTTTTACACTCCAACCATTCAAGTCAGATGCAGACGAGACACAGTCGAGCAACTTACCCAGACTTTCCATGATCTTTTGATGAAGGACCCCAGACTTGTGTACGCCCTGCACTGCATTCTGCAACATCAGCAAACTTTGGCTGAGAACGTCACCAATACAGTTGTGTTAACAATGTGAACCAAGGCCATACAGTGGTACCTGTGATAAAAGGACACCCTTGGGTCCAGCTGAAAGTGTCCCTACATGGCAGGTGGCCTGTCATGACAGGTACATTTTGGTGAGGATAGTAGACATGGGGACAACAGAAAATGTCCTTAATAGACGGTGTTCCGAAATAACTCTGTCGCGTGAATACTCTTGCTTTTATTGAGGCAAACTTTCCCACGTGACATCATAGCCCAGTCACTAGCGAGGGGTGTGTCTGAAACACGTGGACAAGGAGCACATGTAGAAAGTTTGCCTCACTAAAAGCAAGGGTATTCACTCTTTCACAACTCATACAAACCGGACAGAGTTATTGCCAAAGTTGGTCTATTGGAGACATGCCCTGTCATTGGAGACATGCCCTGTCATTGGAGACATGCCCTGTCATTGGAGACATGCCCTGTCATTGGAGACATGCCCTGTCATTGGAGACATGCCCTGTCATTGGAGACATGCCCTGTCATTGGAGACATGCCCTGTCATTGGAGACATGCCCTGTCATTGGAGACATGCCCTGTCATTGGAGACATGCCCTGTCATTGATTGGAGACATGCCCTGTCATTGGAGACATGCCCTGTCATTGGAGACATGCCCTGTCATTGATTGGAGACATGCCCTGTCATTGGAGACATGACCTGTCATTGGAGACATGCCCTGTCATTGGAGACATGCCCTGTCATTGGAGACATGCCCTGTCATTGGAGACATGCCCTGTCATTGGAGACATGCCCTGTCATTGGAGACATGCCCTGTCATTGATTGGAGACATGCCCTGTCATTGGAGACATGCCCTGTCATTGGAGACATGCCCTGTCATTGATTGGAGACATGCCCTGTCATTGATTGGAGACATGCCCTGTCATTGGAGACATGCCCTGTCATTGGAGACATGTCCTGTCATTGGAGACATGCCCTGTCATTGGAGGACATGCCCTGTCATTGGAGACATGCCCTGTCATTGGAGAAATGCCCTGTCATTGGAGACATGCCCTGTCATTGGAGACATGCCCTGTCATTGGAGACATGCCCTGTCATTGGAGACATGCCCTGTCATTGGAGACATGCCCTGTCATTGGAGACATGCCCTGTCATTGGAGACATGCCCTGTCATTGATTGGAGACATGCCCTGTCATTGGAGACATGCCCTGTCATTGGAGACATGCCCTGTCATAGGAGACATGCCCTGTCATAGGAGACATGCCCTGTCATTGGAGACATGCCCTGCTGTCATTGGAGACATGCCCCGTCATTGGAGACATGCCCTGTCATTGGAGACATGCCGTGTCATTGGAGACATGCCCCGTCATTGGAGACATGCCCTGCTGTCATTGGAGACATGCCCTGTCATTGGAGACATGCCCCGTCATTGGAGACATGCCCTGTCATTGGAGACATGCCCTGTCATTGGAGACATGCCCCGTCATTGGAGACATGCCCCGTCATTGGAGACATGCCCTGTCATTGGAGACATGCCCTGTCATTGGAGACATGCCCTGTCATTGGAGACATGCCCTGTCATTAGAGACATGCCCCGTCATTGGAGACATGCCCTGTCATTGGAGACATGCCCTGTCATTGGAGACATGCCCTGCTGTCATTGGAGACATGCCCTGTCATTGGAGACATGCCCTGTCATTGGAGACATGCCCCGTCATTGGAGACATGCCCTGTCATTGGAGACATGCCCTGTCATTGGAGACATGCCCTGCTGTCATTGGAGACATGCCCTGTCATTGGAGACATGCCCTGTCATTGGAGACATGCCCCGTCATTGGAGACATGCCCTGTCATTGGAGACATGCCCTGCTGTCATTGGAGACATGCCCTGTCATTGGAGACATGCCCTGTCATTGGAGACATGCCCTGTCATTGGAGACATGCCCTGCTGTCATTGGAGACATGCCCTGTCATTGGAGACATGCCCTGTCATTGGAGACATGCCCTGCTGTCATTGGAGACATGCCCTGTCATTGGAGACATGCCCTGCTGTCATTGGAGACATGCCCTGCTGTCATTGGAGACATGCCCTGTCATTGGAGACATGCCCTGTCATTGGAGACATGCCCCGTCATTGGAGACATGCCCTGTCATTGGAGACATGCCCTGTCATTGGAGACATGCCCTGCTGTCATTGGAGACATGCCCTGTCATTGGAGACATGCCCTGCTGTCATTGGAGACATGCCCTGTCATTGGAGACATGCCCTGCTGTCATTGGAGACATGCCCTGCTGTCATTGGAGACATGCCCTGTCATTGGAGACATGCCGTGTCATTGGAGACATGCCCCGTCATTGGAGACATGCCATGTCATTGGAGACATGCCGTGTCATTGGAGACATGCCCTGCTGTCATTGGAGACATGCCCTGTCATTGGAGACATGCCCTGTCATTGGAGACATGCCCTGTCATTGGAGACATGCCCTGCTGTCATTGGAGACATGCCCTGTCATTGGAGACATGCCCTGTCATTGGAGACATGCCCTGTCATTGGAGACATGCCCTGTCATTGGAGACATGCCCTGCTGTCATTGGAGACATGCCCTGCTGTCATTGGAGACATGCCCTGTCATTGGAGACATGCCCTGTCATTGGAGACATGCCCTGTCATTGGAGACATGCCCTGTCATTGGAGACATGCCCTGCTGTCATTGGAGACATGCCCTGTCATTGGAGACATGCCCTGCTGTCATTGGAGACATGCCCTGTCATTGGAGACATGCCCTGTCATTGGAGACATGCCCTGTCATTGGAGACATGCCCTGCTGTCACTGGAGACATGCCCTGCTGTCATTGGAGACATGCCCTGCTGTCATTGGAGACATGCCCTGTCATTGGAGACATGCCCTGTCATTGGAGACATGCCCTGTCATTGGAGACATGCCCCGTCATTGGAGACATGCCCTGTCATTGGAGACATGCCCCGTCATTGGAGACATGCCCTGTCATTGGAGACATGCCCCGTCGTTGGAGACATGCCCTGTCATTGGAGACATGCCCTGTCATTGGAGACATGCCCTGTCATTGGAGACATGCCCTGTCATTGGAGACATGCCCTGCTGTCATTGGAGACATGCCCTGTCATTGGAGACATGCCCTGTTATTGGAGACATGCCCTGTCATTGGAGACATGCCCTGTCATAGGAGACATGCCCTGTCATTGGAGACATGCCCTGTCATTGGAGACATGCCCTGTCATTGGAGACATGCCCTGTCATTGGAGACATGCCCTGTCATTGGAGACATGCCCTGTCATTGATTGGAGACATGCCCTGTCATTGGAGACATGCCCTGTCATTGGAGACATGCCCTGTCATAGGAGACATGCCCTGTCATAGGAGACATGCCCTGTCATTGGAGACATGCCCTGTCATTGGAGACATGCCCTGTCATTGGAGACATGCCCTGTCATTGGAGACATGCCCTGTCATTGGAGACATGCCCTGCTGTCATTGGAGACATGCCCTGCTGTCATTGGAGACATGCCCTGTCATTGGAGACATGCCCTGTCATTGGAGACATGCCTTGTCATTGGAGACATGCCCTGTCATTGGAGACATGCCCTGCTGTCATTGGAGACATGCCCTGTCATTGGAGACATGCCCTGTCATTGGAGACATGCCCTGTCATTGGAGACATGCCCTGCTGTCATTGGAGACATGCCCTGCTGTCATTGGAGACATGCCCTGTCATTGGAGACATGCCCTGTCATTGGAGACATGCCCTGTCATTGGAGACATGCCCTGTCATTGGAGACATGCCCTGTCATTGGAGACATGCCCTGTCATTGGAGACATGCCCTGCTGTCATTGGAGACATGCCCTGTCATTGGAGACATGCCCTGTCATTGGAGACATGCCCTGCTGTCATTGGAGACATGCCCTGCTGTCATTGGAGACATGCCCTGTCATTGGAGACATGCCGTGTCATTGGAGACATGCCCTGTCATTGGAGACCTGTCATTGGAGACATGCCCTGTCATTGGAGACCTGTCATTGGAGACATGCCCTGCTGTCATTGGAGACATGCCCTGCTGTCATTGGAGACATGCCCTGCTGTCATTGGAGACATGCCCTGTCATTGGAGACATGCCCTGCTGTCATTGGAGACATGCCCTGTCATTGGAGACATGCCCTGTCATTGGAGACATGCCCTGCTGTCATTGGAGACATGCCCTGTCATTGGAGACATGCCCTGCTGTCATTGGAGACATGCCCTGCTGTCATTGGAGACATGCCCTGTCATTGGAGACATGCCCTGTCATTGGAGACATGCCCTGCTGTCATTGGAGACATGCCCTGCTGTCATTGGAGACATGCCCTGTCATTGGAGACATGCCCTGTCATTGGAGACATGCCGTGTCATTGGAGACATGCCCTGTCATTGGAGACCTGTCATTGGAGACATGCCCTGTCATTGGAGACCTGTCATTGGAGACATGCCCTGTCATTGGAGACATGCCCTGTCATTGGAGACATGCCCTGCTGTCATTGGAGACATGCCCTGTCATTGGAGACATGCCCTGTTATTGGAGACATGCCCTGTCATTGGAGACATGCCCTGTCATAGGAGACATGCCCTGTCATTGGAGACATGCCCTGTCATTGGAGACATGCCCCGTCATTGGAGACATGCCCCGTCATTGGAGACATGCCCTGTCATTGGAGACATGCCCTGTCATTGGAGACATGCCCCGTCATTGGAGACATGCCCTGTCATTGGAGACATGCCCTGTCATTGGAGACATGCCCTGTCATTGGAGACATGCCCCGTCATTGGAGACATGCCCTGTCATTGGAGACATGCCCTGTCATTGGAGACATGCCCCGTCATTGGAGACATGCCCTGCTGTCATTGGAGACATGCCCCGTCTTTGGAGACATGCCCTGTCATTGGAGACATGCCCCGTCATTGGAGACATGCCCTGTCATAGGAGACATGCCCTGTCATTGGAGACATGCCCTGTCATTGGAGACATGCCCCGTCATTGGAGACATGCCCCGTCTTTGGAGACATGCCCTGTCATTGGAGACATGCCCTGTCATTGGAGACATGCCCTGTCATTGGAGACATGCCCTGTCATTGGAGACATGCCCTGTCATTGGAGACATGCCCTGTCATTGGAGACATGCCCTGTCATTGGAGACATGCCCTGTCATTGGAGCGGCCTCACATTGCAGGCACCACAGTATAAATGCACTGCTGTGTGTAGCTAGGAAGCAAGGTAAGTTTCACTCCACTGAATGAGTCCAAACAGAAAGCAAATAGAGATACCCTAAATCACTACAGGTTTGCACTCAGAGCTAGACACCTGTTAACAAGTAACCTAAATCACATGAAAATTTAGCCTATATTGTAAGGGTTGTGGTGGAGTTGCTTTTTCTTGCAAACATTGAGAAAAGCTACACGTGACGCCTCCACACGTGGTCACTCGATCTGTGCACTGAGGGTCGCGATCACATCCACAATGCCGATTGTCAGCTCCGATGTGCTTGCTTTCGAACAAAAAGAGCGTTATATCGAGCGGACAGTGCAGAGAGCACAGGCCCGAGCTAATCCTCACTGGGATGTTAGTCGTTTGCATGATTTTACTGGCACAGAACGTCGCCACAAGCAAAGAGATGTATGCAGTTCGCTGGTGATTGGCCTACAATATCACATGTAGCTTGACTTAGTGTTTCCATGAAAAAGCAAGGGGAACAAAGGGAAATCACTCTTCTACCCCCCAAAAAAGCTGATTATAAGTTATTTCTGAACATTGTCGATTTAAGCTTAAAGGCATAGCCACACGCACTCATGACAAAAATGTACACAATCACATTCACATATGGAGCGATTAAAAACTCACCCGGATGTCAAAAAAGACGTACTCTGGATCATATACAATGTTGTTTTGGTTGAAATACTGGAAGAAAAAAGATGATGATTTATTAATTACAATCCCAAACTGAACAAAAACTATAAAAAGAAAAGCAGCTTTTCATCACAGATTTACACAAGGTGTCATAAACACAATCAGTATTATTTAGAGCAGAAAACTACAACACAATTATTTTGCAGCAATATTAGTCCAATTAATGTATTCAAGATTCAATCACAAATGATTTGGATACATTGTATATAACAAATTGGAGCTGAAAGACT
Source organism: Littorina saxatilis (assembly GCF_037325665.1). Taxonomy (NCBI): domain Eukaryota; kingdom Metazoa; phylum Mollusca; class Gastropoda; order Littorinimorpha; family Littorinidae; genus Littorina; species Littorina saxatilis. Next base: position 40,919,149 of record NC_090257.1, read on the forward strand.
AAAAAAAAAATAAAATAAAAAATCCCAACAAAAACAAACAATAATAATAACAGTGGTTATGAGTGAATTAAGCCATTTAAAAACAAGTCGCGTAAGGCGAAAATACAATATTTAGTCAAGTAGCTGTCGAACTCACAGAATGAAACTGAATGCAATGCCATTTTACTCGTAGCATCGTCAGGCCACCGCTCATGGCAAAGGCAGTGAAATTGACAAGAAGAGCGGGGTAGTAGTTGCGCTAAGAAGGATAGCACGCTTTTCTGTACCTCTCTTTGTTTTAACTTTCTGAGCGTGTTTTTAATCCAAACATATCATATCTATATGTTTTTGGAATCAGGAACCGACAAGGAATAAGATGAAAGTGTTTTTAAATTGATTTGGACAATTTAATTTTGAGAATAATTTTTATATATTTAATTTTCAGAGCTTGTTTTTAATCCGAATATAACATATTTATATGTTTTTGGAATCAGCAAATGATGGAGAATAAGATAAACGTAAATTTGGATCGTTTTATAAATTTTTATTTTTTTTTACAATTTTCAGATTTTTAATGACCAAAGTCATTAATTAATTTTTAAGCCACCAAGCTGAAATGCAATACCGAAGTCCGGGCTTCGTCGAAGATTACTTGACCAAAATTTGAACCAATTTGGTTGAAAAATGAGGGCGTGACAGTGCCGCCTCAACTTTCACGAAAAGCCGGATATGACGTCATCAAAGACATGTATCAAAAAAATGAAAAAAACGTATGGGGATTTCATACCCAGGAACTCTCATGTCAAATTTCATAAAGATCGGTCCAGTAGTTTAGTCTGAATCGCTCTACACACACACACACACGCACGCACACACACACGCACATACACCACGACCCTCGTTTCGATTCCCCCTCGATGTTAAAATATTTAGTCAAAACTTGACTAAATATAAAAACCAGAATGAGATCCCTCATTTCACGACAAGATTACATCCATGAAAATACAAACCTCTGTGATATCCGATATCAAGGAAATTTCGGGAATAGCAAACAGGTCGATCATTTGATGCATTGGTCCCTGCAACAACAAAATCCCCGAGTTAAACACTTGTCAGGTCCGGTGATGCACACAACTATTGCGGTGATGTGTAATACGCTGACTTGAATTTTTAGCGAAAGAAAGAGGAAATTCATCAAGATATTAAGATATATATATCCATTACAGTAAAATCTGACTTTCTTCATGCACATCTGCATAATTTTGCAAAGTCTACTTAAATTTACCAAAGATTTCACAGCCCACAAAAGGTGATGCCTTGAGTTGGAAGGCACATTCCTTCTCGTGAAAACACATGGCTCACCATCGCAGATTTTGCCAGGCTTTTGCATGAGAGGAGACCATCTTTCCACTTCGTTGCAAAAAAAAAACCCACCCTGATTGCTTGCTGTGGCGAGTTGGCATTTTGTGATGAATTAATTATGAATTTTAATCAGTTAAAAATTCCAAATGTGCACAGAAAGCACCCATGCAAGCTGTTAAATGTTGGTATGTGACCAAGTATCCCACACCTGAGATGATGAGCCAAACGGTTTTCATGAGAAGGGGTATGCCTTTAATCTGAAATCTGTCAGCAAGCTGTTAGACAGAGAATTATCAAGAGATACTAACTGTGCCATAGAAGGAGTTCATGTAGTCCAGAGAGATGTGCGTTCCTCCGTACAGCTCATGCACTTCATCATCCGACACAGGCTGGTGTCCTCTGGAACGACAAAAATACTGACACTGCACACATTTAACATTTTACTGTGCCTTCTCAATCCTATGGAGCAGCAACACTAGAAACAAGCCTCAGCTGGGCTATACTGTCTGTGGAACCCCTCTTTTAACCCTTAGGCTGGTTGTCGCCACATATGTCACGCTACTTTACGTATACTGTCACCTGGTTGTTACGACATACGTCGCGCTAATGGCTCAGTCTGTTTGGTCGGTTCCGATTACCTCCCATGGATGCGAAAACCTATGACCGTTTTTCTTTATTTTTCTCTCTGTTAATTCACCAGTGGCTATGTATCATGTGTTACAGAACTGTAAGGGTTAAACTTCCCTTTTTTCTCTCCAGATGTTCTGTTCATAATGCCTGTACATTTACCTCTCTATGTCCTAAAAGGTGGGAGGGGGTTCCAATATACACAGTGAAATTGTCCTGTGCTTTCAAGTGTGTGATTGTAAAGGATATTTGTGACAAACTCTGCAGTGCAGATACTCTGAATATTTTATGCTGGGATGTCCCATTGGACAAGTGTTTTTAAGCTTTCTTTTTTGTGCGCATACACACAATAAAGATCCTATTAGCTCAAAGGAAAAGTCTAACGGCTAGGAACATACAAAATAGAATTGGTAGTGCGATTCCGTTGCTGCACAGGGAATTCTTCAAGGACAAGAAGATACACCAAACAACAAATTATACCCCCCCCCCCCCCCAAAAAAAAAAAAAATGAACACAGGAAAAAATCATGATCAAAGAACAAAATCAAGAGGGGCTAAATTCTTGTTTTTCCTCACCTATAGACGGTGCCAAGCTGGATGTTGTGGAAGGAGTCGATCTTGAGCAGCAGTCCTTTCTGCGTGTCGAAATGAAGACCTCGCACCGCATGGTTAGGGTCGTACTTAAAGTCCATGATCTCCGCTGGGTACTGCAATAAATGAAGGGTGGTACTAAGCATGATAACGGCAACGATTACAGTGAAATCCCCAAGTTAAGAGTTCATCCTTTTCAAGACCTAGTTTTTTTTCAGATTTTCTGTTTATAACCGTAATAACCTCTGTAACTTTACAAATTAAATCTATTTCAATTTTAAAACTCCCTTCTTTTTAAACAATCTGATTTTCTGTTTATAACCGTAATAACCTCTGTAACTTTACAAATTAAATCTATTTCAACTTTAAAACTCCCTTCTTTTTAAACAATCTGAATTTTTCCGATTGTTGAAGGCCTTAGAAGGGGACTTCCACTGAACTGCTGGAACCAATTTCCCATAAACATCCTTTTTTCCACAAGATTTGTTAAGGCCTTGATGAAAGGGGTGCACCACTGTATTTAATACAACATCACTGCCACTAAATCATGACATACAGTGGAGACCCCCTTTTAAGACCCCCCAATTCAAGACTTCCTCCCTTTTAAGACCCTGTTTTCTTAGACATTCTATTCATAACCTGTGAAAATGTACCCCCATTTTAAGACTCCCTCCTTTCTAAGACCTGGTTTTGTCAGAGTTGTGGGGGTCCTATAAGGGGGTTCCACTGTACCTTGACATTGTTGATGAGCGCCTTCTTGCCCAGGTCGAAGAGCAGCTCGTGCAGTGCTGATGTGTACGTCGCCAGTGTGTAGTCATAGTCAAAGCCGATGACATCGATGTGGGACAAGGACATCTCATTGTTGGCGTAGATCGCTTCTGGATTAAGGTCGGGCGCAGACGGGGATTCTTCAAAAGTGCAATTTGGAACCAGGTTCAAATCCAACTTGCAATACGTGAAGTTTTCATTACAAAACTTTTGCTTGATCACTGCTTCACAAAATACATAGTCAAACCTGTCCTGGCGACCATAATAATAATGATGATAATAATTTAACATTTATACAGCGCTGCCCTCCACAGCTCAAAGGGTTTTACAAGGTCAAATGAAAAACAAACATGATATATATACAATTTGCATTACTTATGTCTAACATAAAAATGGAAAATATTCATCAACTCTTGGTAATAAACATCTGCCCAAAGAATTTCCGACAAGCTTTTCTCCCTTTATGTAATTCATCTTTCTATAACCCGACTACAAGAACCACATTTGGTTGGTCTTGGGTGGTCGTTACATACAGCTAACAAGTTCAACTGTATACATAATTACCTTCTTTACAACAGGAAATGGAAAACAGCTAGTAGTTTACAGACAACTGATGGAAATTAAAAAGGACAAACTTTGAACAAACTAGAACAGAGGAGAAAGCACATTTACACCAAGGTGCCAGGACATGACAGTTCTAACTCACATTGATCACTTTATTAGGCACACCAACAAAAAGAAAAAAGTTTCTTTCCTATGATAAAGGAGCTGGTTCCACTATCAAATACTGCAGCATCGATTTTCATCAGAATGCTAGCGATTCGTAGTTAATACTTTTATCACTGAAGCTTTACACAAATGTGACTATCGTGCCATTTAATTTTAAATCAATGTGATGTAATGTTAAATCCTTTCAGTTTTGCACTCAGCTTAGGCTTAGCTAAAGTCTGATAACGTAAGCATGATTCTTCTAGTTTTAGATCTATAGATATATATATCTATATGTGCACGTCCTAGATACTGGGAAATACTATGGGTTGTCAACTTTGAATGACTGTCACAATATCTCTGAGCAATGGATGACAAAGGGGATGCTTTGATGTCAAAGGGGATGGATTTGACTTACTGTAACAACCAAGTTTGGGTTTCCAAACATTGCTGTGGGTTTTAAACGATTTAATTTTTAGCCAAAATGCCCCCAAAACAGCACCTAAAACTGGGACAAAAATACACCAGTCTGTGTTGCAGCTGTACATAATGGAGAATAAAGCTCTGTGAATTTTATTGTGATGTTTATGGGTCAGCTGAAGGATTATTCTCGACATACACACTCAAGAATTACATCTATTTTTCTTCTTCTGGGAGTTTGATCGGCAAAGAAAACACGTAATCGTGGGTTACCGTCGTTTCCGGTTTCAACTTCATCAAAAAATGCGATCTGCTGAACAAAGGAAACCTCAAAGTTATTCAAAGTCATTATTTATTTATTTCAACAACATTTAGGTTTTCAAAACACAGCACTACGGTAGGAAACAAATTTATTTCAGCTTATAATCGCGCTTGAATGTACCCCACCCTTGTTTCGTTTCCATCTGTAATGCACGAAAGCATGGCCACAGCAGACGACAAATCCCGCATTGCCTATCACACACGCGTTGTGAGATCGCGGGAACACCGTGGAAAGTTCCATTCATGACGTTTGACCCGGTCATGTGAATAGACAATGAGAATTTATCCACCCAATCGTATTCGTTTCCGGTTTTTGAGACGTAACTCACGACAGACCACGCTGTATCTTCACTGTTTGAGACCTGTAAAATCTTTTTTGACAATTGTAGCATATATTCATCGACGAATTTTGCGATATTTTGCTGATTAAAGCTTGATCTGGTGCAAAGTTTGAGCAGCACATGTGTTCTCATGATCGGCGCCATTATGAAATTTTCGATTCTTCTGCAACGCACGATCGACAATCGATTAATTCTCTCATTTAGGATTGTCGCTTATGGAAACTTGAAAATTTCAAACTTTCATGTATGCATAGTTATTTATCTATGTAGTCCACATGCAATAATCAAGTTTTAGTTCTTTTCTTTGGAAATAAAAGACATTACAAACTATGGTTTCCATGTAACTCACGACAGTATTATCTCTATACACATAAACCCAGTGAGCACAGATCGAAAACTTTTTGCTCACTTAAATCTTTCTATCATGTATTAAAACCCAAAAGGGTGCCCAAAAGGCTAGTTGCTACATTTGACCTACAAGAAAAACTTTTGCACCTGGAAATTGCGTGGGTTACGGTTTCCACTTTCTACTTCGATCTAGTTAACTTATGGAAACTTGTAATTTCAAACTTTCATGTTTGCATATTTATTTATCAATGTTGTCCACATGCCACATGCAATAACTGAGCTAAAGTTCTTTCCTGTGGGATATTGAAGCCTAAAGTGGAAACCATGTAACCCACGACATAGAGCGTACTGCATGTGTCTAATTGTCATTTCTAAAGAAACCCCGATATGAAAGGTCCTCTCTTTGACAGAAAAAGATACAGGCATGTCTTTTGCACTTAAAAAAGAGTATTTCACTCAATTCAGTCCTACTTTTTTTCCTGGTGTCCATGTCCCATAGTTGTGACCCAGTATCTAGGATGTGCACATATATATTATAGATTTCATTGTCTACCAACAAAGCCTAGCTTCTGCAGTCTATGCTAGCTACAGTAAGTAATGATTTCACAAATCGATCAAGACTGCCAGTGCATGCATGGATCTCCTAAATAATTAACTTTAGCACCAAGTTAAGGAGATGCATGGTTTGCATTACTGAATTAAACCAAAGGTTTGTGACTGGAATTGTTTTGCACCTTGAATAATTTCATAGTCAACCTCAGTTGAAGCCTCACATCCTAGATCTATAACCGGGCCGGCCCTCCCCCTTTCCAAAGCCCCCTCCCCCCCCCCCCCTAAACCCTACCCCCTCGAACCTACCCCCCCCCCCCCCCCCCCCCCCCCCCCTTTACCCTGAACTATGAAACTGGTCATACAGACAGCTATATTATACCACTTCCAAGTTCCAGTGCACTGAAACCCTCCGGCATTCTTTGCACATCAGAACCATCAAAAAATGATGGCGGATGTTCCAAACTTCCATACAAGAACAAGAAACGTTTAGCAAAACTCGCAGCCTTTCTCTTGGCCTTCCCGAAATGAACGCTGGTCGAGTTTTTTTTAATGCAAACCTGCAGAATACTGTAAGTCTGCATCTTCATAATGTTGTTAATTGCCTTTTTGCAAACAACAATAGTTCGCATAGGAAATGCATTCATAGTAACATGATGTGATCGTCTGGACGATCACGTTCTCAGAGTGTGCTCTAGACTACTGTTATTGGCCTGTGGACTGTGGTGTAAACTCGATATGTTTGAACGAAAATCTTACCTGCCGAGGCCCTTTTTTTGTCATTGTACAACCCAAGAAGCTCTGATCTGGATGTCACATACTGTGCACGACCAAAAGACAACCATGGTTTGGAGAAAGTCTGCATAGCAACATTGCTGCATCGCAAAAAGAGGCATGTACACGCCATGTTTGTTGCCAGACGTGTGAAGGACGTAAAGGGAGGCAATCGAAACGTTTATGCGTTGCGGGATGGTACAGGCGCACAACAGTGAAACAGGTTTATACAAGCTCATTTACCTGACCGTTTTCCCGTGCTTTTTCTTAGCTATTTGTTGCTGTTGTTGTTGGTGGTGGTGATCGCGATGGTGTGTGTGCAGAGACAAAACAAGACAAAATATTTATTATTGAGGGTAATAGACAAGCAAGAATATATCACCCAGCCCTCCCCCCGAGCAAACCGCTTTACACATTATTACTGTACGTACAGATAAAAAGATGGAGAGTACTTCACAAGATGTTGATTAAATTATCAAAAGGATCAGTCACGATTGTTTTCGAGATTGTGTCCCTTACCCCATCGCAATTAATGAACCGTATCAAGTCAGTTTTACTCATGGTTGAACTTTCTGAGAGAGAGAGACACACACACACATACACACACGCACACAACCACAACCACACACACACGTCAGTGACACGCGCGCACACATGCGCAGTCACACCGACGCGGGTGCACACAAAACAGGGCCGGACCCAGGGGGGGGGGGGGGGGGGGGTCCAGGGGTTCCGGAACCCCACCCATGGAAAAACTGAGCATGTACCTTGCTTTGAGTGGTTTTTTTTTACTAGTTTTAGCACCAAAACAATGCTGCTCTTAACCCTCAAAACAAGGCTCAGAATGCACCAGATTGCCCAGATTTTAACTGTTTTTCAACAATTTTCCGGGGGAGCATGCCCCCGGACCCCCCTAGTTCGCTTCGCCACTTCGCTGATTTGCCCCCCCAAAAAAGGAGGAACCCCCCCCTTACAACTCATTTGGTCCGGCCCTGCAAAAGACAGACAGATATAGGCCGCTACGTATACAGACAGGCCGGCAGACACGCACACACACACACACACATACACTGACACGCATGCACGCGCACACACAGCCCACACCCACAGAAACTAAACAGTTAGACCCTGCACAAAAGCGGATACCAAGCAAACAAGCCACAGAGGCGAACACCCGCACACTGTGACACTGAAAGAAAAACTGAATTGACGGGAGACGGACAGTGAGACAGACACACTGAGTCACACAGTCAAACGGTGCGGTACATGTATAATCAAAAGTTGAAAACAGTCACTCAGTGTATCACTCGGTTCATCGATTTATTTCCAAAGAACACAGCATCAGTCAGTATTTCATTTTGTCAGAGTGCATGCGCACATAAGTTGTGTGTGTGTGTGTGTGTGTGTGTGTGTGTCTGTGTGAATGTGAATGTGAATGTATATATATGTGTGTGTGTCTGTGTGTGTGTGTTTCTTAAAAGGGGGGTTCCACTGTTGAAGCACCGTTAACATGGACGATTCGAACATGCCGTACAAGCGACAGCCTCAGAGCAAACTCCTTTCCGCACTCTGAGCAACGCTTGCTGGAAGCGCCATCCAGTGGTGTAGTCATCGCCAGCCCTGACCTGCGCCAGGGACGCCTTTTTCTGGCGCTTAAAACTCTCAATCTCATCTTTTGGCTGCTGCCAACAGAACCGCGGTTCAGCTTCAGTGACCGAGCAGTTCTGACACTGCATTTTCGTCGAGAATGATTGGACTCTTGGACAAAAGGAGTAGCAGAACTGTGAGCCATGTCTTGTCCGAGATCTGTGCTATCGGCTTTGCTGTTTTCTTCGGCGTCCTGTGGTCTTTGTGAAGTTAAGACAGAGACGTGCGAATCACCATCAGTGCCACAAGCATTGGTTTCTGTCTCAAGTCCTTCACACTGCAAACTATCTTCAGCGTTTTCGAGTGGTGTTGGTGCTTTATTAGACACAAGGCAGTGAGAACCGGTCTGATCATGATCACTATCTGCTGGGGGTATTACGTCATACGGAGAATCCACGGTGGTGTCGGTTAACGAAGCCGTATCCCGAACCTCTTGAGCCTGATTAGCAACGTGGTTACCGCCTTCACGACTGCTGCATGCAGTCTCCAAGTCTTGTGCATCGTCGCTGTGACGACTTACTTCCTCTTCTGCGTCATCTTCATTCATTGTGATCATGGTGACGTCACCGTCTTGCCCTGGTGATCTCACTTCCGGTACATCGCTAGTTTCCGCTTCAGACTGAGAGGTGAGATCTACAGGACGCGGCTCACAACTTGTAGCGGGATTACACCCATCCTGCGATATCTGAGCTGAAATGTTTGTCTTGGAAGATGCAAAGCAACCACTATTGACTCTGCTCTCTGAATCACCCAAAACCTCCTCATCATCCTCTCCCCCCTCCTCCTCCGTCGCTAAAGATTGTTCGTGGCCATTACCAGCAGGTTCATCTTCAAACTCACAGTCCTGATCATCATGCTTTTGTTCCAAAGCTACCGGGTTATCAATGGCAACATCTAATTCAGCCGCACCTTGGGTTTCCAAACTAATGGGCGCATTTTCAAAGGGAATACTCGATTGTTCGGCAGGTGGAGAATCAAGAGCCATGGGTTCACTTGTATTTCCAGCAAAACCGTTGGAATCTGCAGCAAGCGGAGAATCTAAGGCTATAGGCTCGCGCTCATTGTCAAACGAAGCAGGCAAGTCACCATTTCCGTCAGAAGCGTTAACAGAGAGAGGGCTTGGCGAGCCTGCAGACGACACTGTAACAGACTCCCTCAAGGGTGACGTGGCACGCTCCACGTGGAACGATTCCATTGGTCCAAAGCGGGCTGTCTCTGGTAGCGGGCATGTGGCGCCACCTGTCAGATGGTTGTTCGCGTGACTTGCCAGTTCTACGAGTCTAGCCGTGCGGAAGAAGCAAAGAGAACAGGCGTAGGGCTTCAAAGAAAACTCGTCAAAATCTGACACAAGTTTAGCATAACGTCCTGATGACGGTGGATGTGACAGTACCCTTGGGTTGTAGAATTCAGCGTACATCTGTTGAGCGAAGAGTTGGTTTTCTGCAGAGTGGACACCGGGTGAATGTGAATACTCTGGGGTTTGGATCTGAGAAGTTCTGTTCGCTGCTGAATCGGGTACTGGTAGGGCTTGAGCAGATTCTGCTACAAACGGTTTCATTTTTGAAAGCTCACGCCCTTGTAGCCTGGGTCTGACAATTTCATCCTCTTCCGTCTCACTGGGACGTCTGCCAAGAGAACGGCATCTGAAGTCCAGGTTTAAGTCGTGGCTGAATCTCGTTCTTAGTCCATGTGCTTCAAGTAAATGTTGGATGAGGTGAATCCTGCTTCTAAAATGTTGGTCGCATAGAACACAAACTTCTAAACGTTCACTGTATCTTCTACAATTACTCAACTGTGGAGTAGGGGAATCAGATCTGAACTGGTATGTTCTTGAGGAAGGATTTCTTTCGTATTGAAAAGGCTCAGGTTCCACTGAAGAGTCAGGGCTTTGGGGTTCTTCCTTTATGGAAAGGGTTCTGCAGCTAAATTGATGTCCAGCCTGAGAACTTACATGATGCTCTATGCTTTGATCACTGGGAGAGGTATCAACATTTCTTGCAGATTTTGTCATTCTCTCTAATTGCCTAAGATTATGGGCCGACGTGTGTAAAAAATGGCAAGAGTCTTGGATGTTTGATGTGTCACTGGACATCCTCTTGAGCTCACGTGTTCTTGTGAGGTCTTCAGCGATTTCAGATTCACCATTTTTGTTTTGTAGACTGTCCACGTCAGTGTTATTCTTGTCTTTCAGTTCATCTGCATCTCTCAATTGTTTTCTTTCATCTGCACCAGGTGTCCTTCTGCAATCTGATTTGGAAGGCTGAGGATCGTCTTCTTCGAGCGGAGGCTCTTCAGTATCATTTTCAATGATCACCATGGGTTCTGGAGAACTTTCCGAACTTAGAACCATGTGCACAAGAGGCGTTGAAGTCGGTTCATGGTTGGAATCATCATCAGGTCTTCTATGAGTCGTTTCAGATACAGTGCTTTCCACAAGAGGGATGTGCGGCAAGACCATGCTCATTTTTTTCCTCGCCACAGGCTTGTTCTGATCCGGATTACATCGAGAGCCTGAAACGGAACCGGTTTCAGCTTGGTTTGTAATGGTCCTCCTCAGTTTCTCAATGGTTTCCTGGCGTGCTGAACCAAGCTTCTCTGCATTTCGTTGACCAGTAGGACGCTTTGCTTGGGAACTTTGGAGATGTTCTGAGTGAGCGGACTTGAGAGAAGTGTGCTCTTTGGTCTGGTTCTCGGCAGGATTGATGCAGGATTGTCTGTGAGCCTGGAGCTCGTCTATAGAAGACACTACGACACCGCAGTAGTTACACCCCAGTCTGGTCACAGTAGCCTCAAACTGTGAAGACCTCCTGCCTACATGGGATGCGTCAGATTTTTCAGGGGACTGCAGACGGTTCCTGCTGACTTCTTCTTCTGCCGGGTGTGTTAGAAGGTGGCGAGCGAGCACCTCAGAGTCACTGCAGACAAAGGGACACACGTGGCAGAAGAGCTTGACTGGAGACAGCACGGCATGGGAAAGCGCCGGAAAGTCCTGCTGCAGCTGGGGACGCAGACCGGGGTGATGCCGCAGGAGGTCAGGCTGGTGGATGTCAGGCGTCGCAGCAGTAGCGGGGAAAGCCACGACTCCCCTGGCCAGGGCTAGAGGGTTCACCAACGCTGCTGCTGCCTCCCCTACGCACAGTCCGGTGGGTAGAATGCTGGCCGCCATGTCTCCATGTGCCTGCCGCATGTGGTTCTCCAGGTTGCCCGTGGTCTTGAAGGGCATGTTGCACAGCGGGCAGTGCTGGGGCGCGATCCCGTGCTTCCTCAGGTGGCGGTTGAGGTCCGACTTGTAGCTGGTCTTGTACACGCAGAACCGACACCGGTACTTCTTGGGCAGCAGCTTGGAGTTGAGCTCCTCCTCTGTGTGCGAGATGGTGTAGGTGGCGTACTCCGTCACCTCTCGTCGCCTGTGACCTCTGCCCCGCGGTGGTAAAAACATGACGTCATCGTTCATGGGGTCCACGACCATTTCCGGCCGTCCTCGCTCCGTGAGGAAATTCACGGGGTGTGACGTCAGGTTAAGAGGCTGTGACGTCACGTCTGACATGGAAGTGTTATCACTAGGCGATCTTCTCGATAGTCTGCCGCCGGAGTCGAAAAAGAAGGACTCTGCTTCACTGTCGATTGGTTCTCGTTTCATGGCCATGATGAGTGAGTGTGATAGGGTGACGCTGTAGTGCCCCTTTCACGGCAATCTTCTCTGCATTGACGGAGTCGTCCACCTGCCTCAAGTTGAGCGTGAGCTATTTACGGTAGTTCAACGTTTTTGGTTGGCGGTAGACAGCACACCCGTGAGATGTGGAGAGATGTTTCTCTGTACCGATAGTGATAGTTTTGCTGACAGTAAACTTTTAAGTCACGATAGATGGAGTCGCCTCCGCGCAAGTGTGCTTAGGAGAGAAGCTAATTTTCCAGGTAGCTGTCGTAAAAATGACGTAAGGTATAGTCGGAGAAGAACGCTGCCTCAGAGAAACAACCCCGGGCATATAATGCCGTCAGCCCTGATCGGCAGATCATCTACCAGAAGGAAACTGGGATAACGAGAAAACCAGGAGAGCTGAAGACGGAGGTACTAGGCCATTGGCGCTCTCCAGACAACCATGGTACCACGCATCTACACATCAAATGATATTGTCATATCACAGTCGCCTCTGCGCATAAAGGCTTTGATTAAACAGTAAGTTCCTTCAATAGCTGACGTAGCCATGACAAAAGAGTTGTCCATATATATACGGGTTTGGTAAGAAGCTTAAGAAAGTGTCGATTCTACGCGGGACCAAAATAAAGGTGAAATAAGGTTTCAGGCTTGATCGTAGCATGGCTGGTATCGTCCCTAGTGTTCATCACAGGTATGTCGCTCCCATTTCTGCTTCAAATGACATCTGGAAAAAACAAAAAACCCAGAGAGGTTACTTAAAATTGTCACGAAACAAATTACATAGAGTTTGCGACCTGTTTTCAGCGGCGCTGTGTGTGTGTGTGTGTGTGTGTGTGTGTGTGTGTTTGCGTGTGTGTGTATGTGTGTGTGTGTGTGTGTGTGACTGAATGTGTGTGTCTGCGTGCATGCGCGCGCTCGCTCGCCGTGCCGACACTGGCTCAGTAAATCCAAGTCTAAAATCGTCTGGAATTGAATGTCTGATTGTAACAAAGTTGTCGGCCTCTATCTGGGCTTCTCTGTTGTAACTTCTTCTGTGTGCCGCTGCACGAAACTCTACCACTCACTAAACCTGTGATCTTCCGTCCAAACTTCTCCGCAAATCCCTGATAAAGAAAACCCAGCTCTGCCCCCACCCCCACCCCCTCACCCAGCCGTTACAAACAAAAATGGACTCGCCCAGATCCGGAAAACTTGAAACCCGCGGGGAAGCAGTGTGGTACGCACATCCTAACCAACCTCTTGACAAAGGCTCAGCCTTTTGTGGACTCTCCCAGCTTAAGTACTCTAAATATATACGGTAAAGCTGACTTAAGCTTTCATCCTGAGCTTGCCACAGGCGGTCGCCACAGGCACTCACGGCTTACAATTTATTTTAGTAAAGAAAAGACCTGTACTGACTATCGATTTAAAGACTGGAAGAATAAAAGAAAGAAAAATAGAATAAGAAGAACAAATATTTCGTCAAGAAAGAAAGAAAGAACAGTTAAACAAAGTAAGGAGCAACTACAGAGATTGCTGTCCTTCCGTGGTACCTGCTTTCACGACCACCTCTCAGTAACGGCTATCTGCCAATTATGACCACCAAGAAGGGTCCCTACTGACAAGACTTTCCCCCGATATAATTCACCTTTCCATAGCGAGCACCTTTCTATAACGACAGCTTTTGGTTTGTCCTCTTGGTGGTCGTTTTAGACAGGTTCGACTGTACCAGGCTGTGATGAACGGACACCCTGTGCCGGGACCACCCCAAAGTGTCCCTATTGTGCAGGTGGACTGTCATGACAGGTACATTTTGGCAAAACTACGAGGTAAAGAACAACAGAAGGTGTCCTCTCGTCGGAGGGACCGACAACGGCATGGAAGAGAACATCTGTACCAGTGTCAAGTGTATCTCTATGTGGAGAGAACATCTGTACCAGTGTCAAGTGTATCTCTATATGGAGAGAAATCGATGATACAGCGTCATGCAGCCATCGACAGTCGGAATAACAACATTTTGAGACTAGTGATACAGCTTCAACCAGCCATGGACAGTCAGAATAACATTCTGAGACAAGCTCCTTGTGTATACAATGGTTACCGAGACGTTCCTTGAAATGAATAGGGCTCGAAGCCCGCCTTTTAATGATATACGACACCGATACGTACACAGCCTGGCGGTCAACTTACGATTACTTTTCTCCTTCTGATATGATGAAGTCACCGAGACAAAACTTCATACTCGAAATTCTTTGTCACTTGTTCGACAGACATATATATATATATATGCATGCAGAAGAAGTGACAGAACTTTAACGTGACGCTTTTCGGCCATTGTTTAGCTTTTGACGTCAGAGATTTCCCTTCGAAAGAGAGGATAACAAAAAAAGACGTCTTATGTTTTTAAATGTTTTTTTTTTATTTTTTATTTTTTTTTTTAGAAAATCGAGTTTAACTGCAAATTAGTCTTAAAATGGAGGTGCATTAAATTTTGCAGATGTAATATCTAGAGAAACCAGGGCCTTAAATAAAAAAAACAAGTCGCGTAAGGCGAAAATACAATATTTAGTCAAGTAGCTGTCGAACTCACAGAATGAAACTGAACGCAATGCCATTTTTCAGCAAGACCGTATACTCGTAGCATCGTCAGTCCACCGCTCATGGCAAAGGCAGTGAAATTGACAAGAAGAGCGGGGTAGTAGTTGCGCTAAGAAGGATAGCACGCTTTTCTGTATCTCTCTTTGTTTTAACTTTCTGAGCGTGTTTTTAATCCAAACATATCATATCTATATGTTTTTGGAAGCAGGAACCGACAAGGAATAAGATGAAAGTGTTTTTAAATTGATTTCGACAATTTAATTTTGATAATAATTTTTATATATATTTAATTTTCAGAGCTTGTTTTTAATCCGAATATAACATATTTATATGTTTTTGGAATCAGCAAATGATGGAGAATAAGATGAACGTAAATTTGAATCGTTTTATAAAATTTTTTTTTTTTTTTACAATTTTTAGATTTTTAATGACCAAAGTCATTAATTAAACTTTAAGCCACCAAGCTGAAATGCAATACCGAAGTCCGGGCTTCGTCGAAGATTACTTGACCAAAATTTCAACCAATTTGGTTGAAAAATGAGAGCGTGACAGTGCCGCCTCAACTTTCACGAAAAGCCGGAAATGACGTCATCAAAGACATTTATCAAACAAGTCGCGTAAGGCGAAAATACAACTTTTAGTCAAGTAGCTGTCGAACTCACAGAATGAAACTGAACGCAATGCCATTTTTCAGCAAGACCGTATACTCGTAGCATCGTCAGTCCACCGCTCATGGCAAAGGCAGTGAAATTGACAAGAAGAGCGGGGTAGTAGTTGCGCTAAGAAAGATAGCACGCTTTTCTGTACCTCTCTTTGTTTTAACTTTCTGAGCGTGTTTTTAATCCAAACATATCATATCGATATGTTTTTGGAATCAGGAACCGACAAGGAATAAGATGAAAGTGTTTTTAAATTGATTTGGAAAATTTAATTTTGATAATAATTTTTATATATTTAATTTTCAGAGCTTGTTTTTAATCCAAACATAACATATTTATATGTTTTTGGAATCAGAAAATGATGGAGAATAAGATGAACGTAAATTTGGATCGTTTTATAAATTGTTATTTTTTTTTTACAATTTTCAGATTTTTAATGACCAAAGTCATTAATTAATTTTTAAGCCACCAAGCTGAAATGCAATACCGAAGTCCGGGCTTCGTCGAAGATTACTTGACCAAAATTTCAACCAATTTCGTTGAAAAATGAGGGCGTGACAGTGCCGCCTCAACTTTCACGAAAAGCCGGATATGACGTCATCAAAGACATTTATCAAAAAAATGAAAAAAACGTTCGGGGATTTCATACCCAGGAACTCTCATGTCAAATTTCATAAAGATCGGTCCAGTAGTTTAGTCTGAATCGCTCTACACACACACACAGACAGACACACACACACACACACACACACACACGCACATACACCACGACGCTCGTCTCGATTCCCCCCTCTACGTTAAAACATTTAGTCAAAACTTGACTAAATGTAAACAAGTCGCGTAAGGCGAAAATACAACATTTAGTCAAGTAGCTGTCGAACTCACAGAATGAAACTGAACGCAATGCCATTTTTCAGCAAGACCGTATACTCGTAGCATCGTCAGTCCACCGCTCATGGCAAAGGCAGTGAAATTGACAAGAAGAGCGGGGTAGTAGTGGCGCTAAGAAGGATAGCACGCTTTTCTGTACCTCTCTTTGTTTTAACTTTCTGAGCGTGTTTTTAATCCAAACATATCATATCTATATGTTTTTGGAATCAGGAACCGACAAGGAATAAGATGAAAGTGTTTTTAAATTGATTTAGAAAATTTAATTTTGATAATAATTGTTATATATTTAATTTTCAGAGCTTGTTTTTAATCCAAATATAACATATTTATATGTTTTTGGAATCAGCAAATGATGGAGAATAAGTAAATTTGGATAGTTTTATAAAAAAAATGGTGTTTTTTTTACAATTTTCAGATTTTTAATGACCAAAGTCATTAATTAAATTTTAAGCCACCAAGCTGAAATGCAATACCGAAGTCCGGGCTTCGTCGAACATTACTTGACCAAAATTTCAACCAATTTGGTTAAAAAATGAGGGCGTGACAGTGCCGCCTCAACTTTCACGAAAAGCCGGATATGACGTCATCAAAGACATTTATCAAAAAAATGAAAAAAACGTATGGGGATATCATACCCAGGAACTCTCATGTCAAATTTCATAAAGATCGGTCCAGTAGTTTGGTCTGAATCGCTCTACACGCACGCACGCACACACACACACACACACACACACACACACACACATACACCACGACCCTCGTCTCGATTCCCCCCTCTATGTTAAAACATTTAGTCATAACTTGACTAAATGTAAAAAGGGGGGGGGGGGGGGGGTCTACTGTACCGACCCTTTCCATTCTCAAGTGTTCTTAGCTTAGCAGGCTTAGCTGGATTATTGTCAGGTCATGTGATTGTGAACATTGCATTGAGATATATAAGCTTTGCCACTAGAACATTTCTGGAAATTCAGACGGCATTGTGTGTTTCCTGTTTGTCGTTCCCAGAATAGAAATAGGTTGATCGAATCAAAATAAATCTGTCTGAAAATGTGTGTGTGTGTGTTTGTCTGTGAACTTTATTTTAGAAGGATGGAGGTTTAAGGCCACACCTTTTCTTACAACCTGTCCTTACAGAGTGGGGATGGGAATAGGGAGGGGGGGCGAGAATAAACCGGGGGGGGGGGGGGGGGGGGAAGAAGCAGTGAAGGGGGCGAGGAGAGAAAGCGTGAGTCCTGATGGCAACTGAGTGGAATGGCAAGACATAAATCATGTGAGCTTCTCGGTTCAGTTTCGTGCGCGAGTGTGTGTGTGCGTGTGTAGTGTGTGTGATTGTGCGTGTGTCTGTGCATGTGTGTCTGTGTGTGTGTGTGCGTGCGTGTGTGTGTGTGTGTGCATGCTTGTGTGAGCGTGCGTCTGTGCATGTGTGTGTGTGTGCGAGTGTGTGCGTGCATGCTTGTGTGTGCGTACGTCTGTGCGTGTGTGTGTGTGTCAGTGTAGTGCGCGCGTGTGTCAGTCAGTGTGTCACGTGACGGTCACAGGCTGCAAGCACCGAACCAAAAAAGACAGAGGGAGACAGACCCGCTTTTCCATGCCGAGACGATCGACAACTTGAAAATCACCAAAAAACACATAAACAGAGCCTGCACAGGAGAGTCAGTTTGTAACAGTACTCAGTGAAACTTAAAACCACAGTCACAAAGACACTGTCATTCGACCATCATTTCATCGATTGTGAACAAAAATCAAACAGCAATCGCAAAATCATCAAAAAAGCAAAGTGCTTACCCATTTTCTTCAGTACAAAATGCAGCACGTCTGCGACAGTGTCGGTTCTAACTCGCACAATCATACCGCCCCAAAAGCAACATATGCTGGCATTTTACTGTGGCTGCTTTCTCGTCTGCTTGCCAGTGCTTTTTGGTGACGGTTTGGCAAAGGCGACCTACTTTGCCTGGCCTGGCTTAGGCGGGCTTCGATCGACTTTGCTCAAAAGCCAGCTTAGTGTGCAGACGGACAGAGAAACTTGGACTTGGAATGGGACTCAGGGCTAGGCTCGGCTTGAAGGGGGGAAAAATCAATGCCGGGCAAAATTGTGAAATGTTGTGCTCTCACTTTTCGCCGTTCTCTGTCTCTGTATGACTAACTCTGTCCGTCTGTCCGTCTGTCAGTCTGTCTGCCTCTCTGTCTGTATTTCAGTTTTGTATGTCTTTCTTTGCCTGTCAGAGTCTGTCTGTCTATCTTTGTATGTCTGTCTGCCTTTATGTATATACTACGTTTGTCTGTCTGTCAGTGTCTCAGTCTCTGACGTTTCCTCAGCCGTGACACAAATATTGCGACAGAGAGACAAACAGGCAGACAGCCGACAGACGCGGAATTTGATAGACCCTCCGACACAGAAACTGACTCGACAAAGACACACGATTGGCTACACAGACACACACAGACACACACACACACACACACACACACACACACACACACACTGCACACATACACGCGCGCGCGCGCGCGCTCGATCTCTCAGTCTCCTTCTCTCCCTCTGCTGAACGTGTTATCTTACTCTCTCTCCATTTCGGGCTCTCTCTCTCTCTCTCTCTCTCTCTCTCCCTTTCTCTTTGTCGATAATAGGCTGTGGCAACGTCGTTCTGAAGATCGTGATATTCGTGCATATGTGACAGGGTGAACTCTATCCTAAGCGGATTATGACTTTATTCAGTTATTCTGCAGAAAAACAGAAATATACAAACAATGTAAAATACGTCTAAGTAATATATTGTTTACGTAAACAATATATTATTTAGACTTATATTACATTGTTTATAAACAATCAGCAATGTTGCTAAATAAATCATTATTTACGTAAACAATGAATTATTTACGTAAACAATGAATTGTTTAGCCAACACATTTTCCATTATTTAGGGGTTTCTAGGATTCGCTTCTGAACTAAGTTTTATGTCTTTCAGTGATTACTATAATTGAATACAAGGTCTCTCCACACACTCTTATCTTAAAATAGCTGCTGTTTGGATATTATTTTGTTTATTTTACAAGCCGAAATTGCTGTACGAAAATAACTGATCTCAAACACAGTCAAAGGTCAAGGTCAATTAAGGTTTTTCCCTTCCGGGAGTGTTTAGTGTTTGCATTTTCTTGCTTGAAGTTGTTGAAACACAGTTTTTTCCCCCTTATGTTCTCTGTAACTTACAGATAAAAAAAAGTTTAATCATGCAGTAAGAGAAATGGAAAGAGAAAGTTTTTGTTGAGACAGAACAGAAAACTTAGGACGGAAAACTTTTTTTCAACAACTTCAAGGGAGAGAATGCAAACACTAAACACTCCCGGTCATGACCTTGACCTTTTGTTTGTTTTCGCATTCAGTTCTTTTCGTACGGCAATTTCAGCTTGTAAAATAAACAAATTTACGTACATTTTCTGATAAATAATGTTTGGAGATACCTTGTATTGAATTATAGTATATACACAAAGGAAAAAATTAAGCTTAGAAGTCAATTCTTGATTCTCCTAAATAATGAAAACTGCTTTCCCTAAACGAATCTGCTAAATAAGTAGAGGTTACATGCCGAGTCTCAGTGATTATTAAAAATAATGGTCGAAGTTAGCGGATCATGAAAAATGCGAGCTTCAGCGAGCTTTTTCATGACCGCGAACTGAGACCATTATTTTTAATAATCACTGAGACGAGGTGTGTAACCTCTTTATTCCTCCTTTCTTCAGTTATTCAAAGAAAACAGGAGTTTTTGTGCGAAAGTTTGATCGAATCCGAATCACTCAACCAGTCAACCTGCGCAGGCGATCGACTAATGCGCGGTTGTATAGTTCCGTGCAAATCATTCCATTCTGTTTACACTTCTTGTCAGTTTCCCTGTTTTGGACTAAAATCAAGTACACAGATGTAGAGGTTACATGCCGAGTCTCAGTGATTATTAAAAATAATGGTCGAAGTTAGCGGATCATGAAAAATGCGAGCTTCAGCGAGCTTTTTCATGACCGCGAACTGAGACCATTATTTTTAATAATCACTGAGACGAGGTGTGTAACCTCTTTATTCCTCCTTTCTTCAGTTATTCAAAGAAAACAGGAGTTTTTGTGCGAAAGTTTGATCGAATCCGAATCACTCAACCAGTCAACCTGCGCAGGCGATCGACTAATGCGCGGTTGTATAGTTCCGTGCAAATCATTCCATTCTGTTTACACTTCTTGTCAGTTTCCCTGTTTTGGACTAAAATCAAGTACACAGATATGCTGTTATTCTGCTGTGGCGGTAAAGGCAGATATTGTGTGTTCTTTTTATGTTTTAGTATCGCTTAAGATAATGTTCTTTCGTCAAATGGGACTAGCAGACGAACATTTGCACCCGTGTTCTAACGTTAATTACTGTATGAAGTTCAGTTTTCTGGGGAAAATAGTGTATGAAACCGCTTTATGTTGTTTAAATTGATGAGATGTGTGCATTTGGTTGCGTGTGATCTGTTTATAAAATGAAATACTGTTAAAAACTGACCGTCGGATTGCAGTCAGTGTTGTCGAAGAAACTGCGTTAAAAGAAGGGGAACTACTCTTGTCGCTAGAGTATGAGTTACTTGCCTTGGGAATTTGCTTGTGATGAACGCTTTGTGCACGGCAGATCTAGATTCAGAAAACAACCGAACTCATGGATTTTATATGGAGATTCATGTGTTCAGGCCTGTAGTTGTTAATTTAAATGCGGTATGTTTGTATTGTTTGCTCCAGAAATGTATACTTCGTACATTAGAGCGTTCGGAACTTTTCAGTCGCAAAAGTAGTACCGAAACAGAACAGCTTCTCAACCCATTGCACTATCGAGGATTCAGGCTGTTGCTGGCTCGTTATTTGTTTGGTTGCTGGGTCATTATCGAAAAATAACTAGCTCTACAAGTTTACAGAGGTAAAGAAGCAGAGGGGGGAATAAATGCTGTTATTCTGCTGTGGCGGTAAAGGCAGATATTGTGTGTTCTTTTTATGTTTTAGTATCGCTTAAGATAATGTTCTTTCGTCAAATGGGACTAGCAGACGAACATTTGCACCCGTGTTCTAACGTTAATTACTGTATGAAGTTCAGTTTTCTGGGGAAAATAGTGTATGAAACCGCTTTATGTTGTTTAAATTGATGAGATGTGTGCATTTGGTTGCGTGTGATCTGTTTATAAAATGAAATACTGTTAAAAACTGACCGTCGGATTGCAGTCAGTGTTGTCGAAGAAACTGCGTTAAAAGAAGGGGAACTACTCTTGTCGCTAGAGTATGAGTTACTTGCCTTGGGAATTTGCTTGTGATGAACGCTTTGTGCACGGCAGATCTAGATTCAGAAAACAACCGAACTCATGGATTTTATATGGAGATTCATGTGTTCAGGCCTGTAGTTGTTAATTTAAATGCGGTATGTTTGTATTGTTTGCTCCAGAAATGTATACTTCGTACATTAGAGCGTTCGGAACTTTTCAGTCGCAAAAGTAGTACCGAAACAGAACAGCTTCTCAACCCATTGCACTATCGAGGATTCAGGCTGTTGCTGGCTCGTTATTTGTTTGGTTGCTGGGTCATTATCGAAAAATAACTAGCTCTACAAGTTTACAGAGGTAAAGAAGCAGAGGGGGGAATAATGCATTATATAGGTAAACAATGATTTATTTAGCAACTGCTCACTTTATCCACCCAAAAAATATTATTTTGTGAAATAAGTGATTATTTGTGTAAACAATACATTATTTACGTAAACAATGAATTATTTACGTAAACAATGAATTATTTACGTAAACAATGAATTGTTTAGGTAAACAATGAATGGTTTACGTAAACAAAAAATTATTTAGATTTTTTTTACATTGTTTATAAACAATTACTTATTTAGCACATGAGCTTCTAAATAATGATTATTTAGCTAAAACTGGTGAAAAAAACATGAAAAAGTATCCAAATAATTATTTGACAAATGGAATGCCATAGGCGAAGAGGAGGAGGGAAGAGAGTAAACAGGAAGAAAGTTTGCCATGCCAGTATTCTGCTGTTGTCACAATGTTATCTGAGTGAAAGTTCAGAGAGAGTCCTTTAACACATCAAACAAAAGATCTTGTTTCACGAACCTTTCACACATAATTATAAACTTCCTACAGACAGACAGACAGACAAAGACGGACAGACAGGCAGAGAGACTGACATTCTGACAGAAAGGCACACTCACACAATTACACACACACACTGCGCGCGCGGCGCACGCACGCACACACACTGCACACACACACACTGCACACACACTGCACGCCCAAGACCCCCCCCCACACACACACAAGCCTAAGCCCCCCCCCCCCCCCCCCCCCCGCCACCACGCACACGCATGATTGACAAACACTGACAATCTCTCTCTCTCTATCTGTCCCTTTCTCTCCCACTCTGCTGAAACTGAATGTCATATCTCCCTCTCACTCTTCTTTGTCTGTCTCAGTCTCTCTCTCCTCTGTATTTCTCTGTCTTTGTCTCTGTCTCACTCTATCTATGTCTGTCTGTCTATCCACGGACTTATGTACGTCCGTGGTCTGTAGGAGAAGAACTTCGGCAGCCTCAGTGAGGCGGAGGGGTAATCATGTGTTAAACATGACGTCAAGTTAGACATTTTATGCTTACAATAGCAATTTTTGCAAAATCACAGGCTTAGATTTCAGTAGAAAAATCCCTGAATTTACAACGCACCGGAGGAGGAGAAACAGCAGAGACGCTGTGGCAGCGACGATAAAGACTGAAAGGGAAAAGAAGCATGCGCCTGTGACTCGCACTTGGTTTGTCGTCTGCAAGAGCACGGAGTTCGCTCCCTTCTTGGGATTTCATGCGGGGAAGTCACAAGAAGTCAGCGTGGGAGGGACTTGTCATCTTCGTGTGACCAGTAACGGCAACAAAAACATTGAGACAGCAGCCTTTGTTTGCAGATCGTCGTTGCTATTCTGACACAGTGTGACAAAATACTCGCACCATGCAGAACATAATTAATTCTGTCAAGGGGACGGCGCTTGGAGTGGCGGATTATTTCTCTCCAGTGCTCAAAGTAAGCAGAATGATCATAGTTCTGTGTAAAGTGTGTTCGTTGCTTGTTCCAGAAACTGCGACACGATCGTACTATTATTAAACGATATATCTGGGTTCAGAACTACCATTCTACTGCACGAAAGATAGGGAGAGAAACATTTCCTTCTTTCATTCCTGATGTAGAGCTAGATAATGTCGAAGAGAAGCTGAAAGTCCGTGTGGCGTTTGCCTTCCGGTTGCTACTAGTTCTAGTCGAACTGGAGGGGGAAGGTTTGGACTTAGTCTTAGAGCAATGTTGGTATTGACTATTGATGCTCAACATGTGTTGCGGCTGACAGGTTCATGAATGATTAAATTATACAGTGCATATGTTTTCTGGTGGTGTTTTACTGCTCACTCAAAGGCATATTGTGCTGGAACTTGTATGATGCATAGAATGCAACTTTTGCAGGAACGGCTTAAATTTAACATTTTGGTAATAGTTGATGTGTTTAAAAAAAACCCACAATAAATCATAAGATACTCTTATTTTTCTGCAGGAATCAAAATTCAAAGAAACAGGAGTGATAACACCAGAAGAGGTAAGATTAATATCCCTAGGAGCGCACACATGCACACACACACACCACATTGAAACCATCAGGAGCGGAAACAGTCAATGTTCTACATCATACACATAAATATATACAGATTAACAGGTATTGAAACTGAAAGCCGAACACTATACAGTGGAGTCCGGGTACAACGAATCTCAAGGGAGATGCATTTTAGTTCGTTATATCAGTAATTCGCTGTAGAGTTTTCAACCTCACGAGAGGGGTGACCACACCACCCCCTCCCCCATACACTCACACAGAGATACACAAACAACAGGATTGAGTCTATGCTAACCACTTCTTGTGGCTACTAAACAATAACAACAAACTCCTAATATTTCTTTAAACGTTCTGTGAAAAATGATTTGTATGAATGGTGTTGAAAAGAAGAGATAAAATAAATCCTCAAGGCAGTGACCGCACTCACCATGCACTGACATACGAAAGCAGCCACACAAACACAGCACAGAGGCACATGTGCAGATGCTTTGCGAGAATAACCTTGAAAACCAGTTTGAATAAAAAAGCAGCATAGCGCTGCATGTCATAATCAAGTTATTTATTTTCTTTTTGTCTGGCTTTATTGACTGCATGCCGATCTTGTGGCAGTGACTTTTCACTCTTCAGTCGGAAATACACTAAACACAACACCGCTCTCACTCTCCCTCGCTGCCTACCCTAAAGCCCTGACAACTTATGCTTGGAAACTGTGTGGAAGAGTGCACCTCTCTATTTCTCTCCAATGATCTTCCTGCTGACAGTGACACCAGACACCCCACTGAGTTTAGCCAGCTACCCCCCTCTCTCTCTCTCCCTTCCCCCAGCCATATATATATATATGAAAGGTGAACCACCTCTCATAGCTAAAACTAGGTCAATGACCCCTGGGAAGAAGGTCGCTGAGTGTCTATAAACAAGGCCACCCAGCTGCCCTGTGATCTCGCCGCACACGCAGATCCTTGTAGCCTTGTGACTTTTAGAGACAAAGCGGCTCTGGGGCGATGAAAACGTGTTTGTGCCCGATGTGTACTGGTGTGTACTGAGCACAGTCATAGCTTAGCAGCTGATTGGAATAGTGAAAACACAGTGGCTGTGGCTGTTCCGTGCACCTCCCGCGGTTTGTTCCGAGTTCGCTCATCACGCGATGTGCACTTGTGTTTGTGTATTTTTGTCTTTGGAGACAATTATTGACATCAGTTCGTTGTAGCCTTGTGACTTTTAGAGACAAAACGGCTCTGGGGCGATGAAAACGTGTTTGTTATAAGAGGGGTTCGTTATGCAAATGAGTTCAAAAGGTTCGTTGTAGTCGGAAAGTAACAAGTAAGAAATAGAAGGCTGTCTGCCGGGAAATCAATGGCAGTTCGTTAAAAGCGGGATTTCGTTATACCCAGGTTCGTTATAGCTGGACTCCACTGTATATATGTATTTCTTTGTTTTTTGTGTGCATTGTTCTCTCCCACGACCAGTACCAGTTTTAATTCTCAATTTCGTATTCACCCAGATCTTATTTACATACGATAAAAGTGCTTGACTTACAATTTACTTGATTTTAACTGTCATTTTCACTGTTATGGTTATATAGTTTGTTGCCGCCGGCGACCATATAGTGCATCATTGCCCAACATGGCAATGGCACAAAGGAGAAGAATCCAAAGTGAAACCATTCCTACCACCGGAAAAGCAGTTTCTCATCACACGCAACGGTACGTCTCTAAAGCTTTTATTTTCATTTAAAACAAAATTCCTTTCTCAGACAATTTCTGTTCATAACCTCTGTAAATTTACATCCATTTTAAGACCTGAATTTCTCAGATTTTTATAGGTCGTAAAAGGGGGGTTCTACTGTAAGCACTGTGTGACACAGTTACAAATGTGACTGAGCTATGTGTTGATGCCATGCAGTGCCGTGTTACAAGCGTGTGAAGCAGATGGACACACACCAGGAGGAGCAGGAGAAGGTGATCGAGGAGGATGACCAGGATGGAGGATGGGTCGACACGCATCACTTTGCCTGTCAGTAATCACACGCATTTCAACCTTTAGATGCTAGCTGACATGCATCACTTTGCCTGTCAGTAATCACACTCATTTCAACCTTTAGATGCTTACTGACATGCATCACTTCACCTATCAGTAATCACATGCATTTCAACCTTTAGATGCTTGCTGACACGCATCACTTCACCTATCAGTAATCACATGCATTTCAACCTTTAGATGCTTGCTGACATGCATCACTTCGCCTGTCAGTAATAGCACACATTTCAACCTTTAGCTGCTAGCTGACACGCATCACTTCACCTATCAGTAATCACATGCATTTCAACCTTTAGATGCTTGCTGACACGCATCACTTCGCCTGTCAGTAATCACATGCATTTCAACCTTTAGATGCTTGCTGACACGCATCACTTCACCTATCAGTAATCACACGCATTTCAACCTTTAGATGCTTGCTGACACGCATCACTTCACCTATCAGTAATCACACGCATTTCTCATTTCAAACGCTTACACGCATCACTTCACCTATCAGTAATCACACGCATTTCTCATTTCAACCTTTAGCTGCTAGCTGACACGCATCACTTCACCTATCAGTAATCACACGCATTTCTCATTTCAACCTTTAGATGCTTGCTGACACGCATCACTTCACCTGTCAGTAATCACACGCATTTCTCATTTCAACCTTTAGATGCTTGCTGACACGCATCACTTCACCTTTCAGTAATCACACGCATTTCTCATTTCAACCTTTAGATGCTTGCTGACACGCATCACTTCACCTATCAGTAATCACACTCATTTCAACCTTTAGCTGCTAGCTGATACTCATCACTTCGCCAGTCAGTTTTGGAAACGGGAGAAGATCAGGAACACAATGCTATCATTTTTAAATCTTTAAGCAAAAGTTTGCTTTTAATCATCATTTTGATTAACAAACTATTTAATAGATTTTAAGCTTCCGAGTTGAAATGTAATCCCTTAGTCCTGACTTAGTCAAACATTGCTTGACCAAAATTTCAATCAATGTGATTAAAAAATGGGGCGTGACCGTGCCGCCTCAACTTTCACTAAAAGCTGGATATGACGTCATCAAAGACATGCATTTATCGAAAAAAGAAACATTTGTCTGGGGGGTATCATATGAAAAAATGTGTATGTAAAGTTTCATGAAGATCGGTTCAGTTGCTTTCTCAGAATTGCTCTACCGATACACGCACACAAATACACCACCACCCTCGTCTCGATGTATGGTCTGTGTTAAAACATTTAGTCAAAACCTGACTTAAGTGGGGAGTTGAGCTGCTTACTATCGTGTTGTGTGAAAATATGGTAGCTTTGTGTTTTCAGCATCAGAAGCAGTATCTACACTACAGGAAGGCGTTTCAGAAATGACACTTGATGCAAAGGTAGGTGATTCACAGTTCCATCCAGTCAAAAAATGCTCCAGTTGTTTTTTTAATAATAATAGCAATGACAGCTTATAAAGTGCGAACCACAGTAAACTATGCTCTCCGCGCTTTACATATTAGATATGAATCAAACCGTACTATTTAAACATCAGATACATATACATTCTAACATTTATCACTTGGTATGAACTGTCATGATGCTGTTATAGTTCAACGTAGTTAGAGTGTAAGTGTGGACACTTCATTGAAGATTTCAGTAAATAAGGTGTTATAGCTGCAGTGGTTATTTTTTTCTGGAACTGTATTCTGTTAGCCACATAAAGAGACTTTGCAAGATGTTCTTGAGCTCAAAATGTAATTTTGTTTGTCGCTTTCAGTTTTAAACAGAACATACTTAGCAACAGATGCAGCACAGTCACAATGCTTGTTTTTGCTTTAACCTTCACCGTGCTTCGTGGGTCGTGGACGACCCAGAGCCTCACAACATCGCCTTTGTCTCTGAAACTATTTGGAGTTTTTAATTGAGATTTCATGTAATCTCTAATCACCATACGACCTTCCCATTGCCCAACTTTTGAAAGATTATCTTTGTAAACAAACAAATAAACGATGATGTAATTTAATCTACACAGTCCGGATTATGTGGGTCGTGGACGACCCATATGGAATTAAGTAAGGAATTTTACGTTGTTTATCCTTATTCGGATGGCGTGGGTCGTGTACGACCCATACTCTGCAAAGAGGCAGAAAAACGTTTATCCCTATTTGGATGGCGTGGGTCGTGTACGACCCATACTTTTTGCGTTGAATCCTTCTTTGGAAAGGATGGGTCGTACACGACCCACATCATCCGGACTGTGTAGTCCAACGCGTGATCTGGTGAAGGTTAAAGTGTGAGAAATGTCTGCCAGCAGGTTGCTGCATGCTGCCTGCCAGAGGTTAAGTTAACTATTTCATTTGTATTTATTTTTTCAATATTTTTGCACAGGGCCCTCCTGCGGCTGTGGTAGCATCAAACGATGACGACGATGATGACGAAGAAGCAGAAGACATGGAGGCCTTTGAACAGAGCGGAATGCTGGAACAGCTTGATAAGGTCAGTGGCTGGAAAACAGGTCAACTTGGTTCCTCTGTTAGCAGGTCATTTGTTTCAGATTTACTATATGTATCACCAAGTTGAGTCGTATGATATGAGCATTTGCTCTTCTGGTTGTTTTGTCACCTACCTTCAAAGAAGCAGGATACTTGAATTATGTCTTGATTTCTGCTCTTTAAACATTTTACAGCTGCTGCATCTGAAGAAAGAAGTGAAGAATTCAAGTGAACTCTAGTTTTGAATGTTTGCCAGAGTGCCATGGTGGTGGAGCAGTCGGCGGCAGAAGCCACACCAGAGGGCGCTGCAGGGGGGGACAGCGGAATCATCCAGACACGGACGTACGATCTTCACATTACTTACGACAAATACTACCAGACACCTCGACTATGGCTCACAGGCTATGATGAGGTGGGTCTTTGAACACACGGTGCCAGACTGAAGAGTGACAGTGGTTTCTTTAAAGCTGTAGAGTACCGATAAAACTAAAAACAAATGGCCTTTTAAAGAAAGATGCGACACAATTTATGTTTGCTAACTGTGCGATGTTTTTACTACAACTTTACATCAGTCTGACAGTGTGTAAATGTGTGCACTGTGTGTTGCAGAACAAGAAGCCGTTGACGGTAGAACAGATGTACGAAGATTTCAGCCAGGATCACGCCAAGAAAACTGTCACCATGGAAACCCATTCTCATCTGTCCGGCCCACCCTTGGCATCCATCCATCCGTGCAGGTGTGTTGGTGTGTGTGTGGGTATGTATTGTGTGTGTTGGTGTGGGTGTATTGTGTGTGTTGGTGTGGGTGTATTGTGTGTGTTGGTGTGGGTGTATTGTGTGTGTTGGTGTGGGTGTATTGTGTGTTGGTGTGGGTGTATTGTGTGTTGGTGTGGGTGTATTGTGTGTGTTGGTGTGGGTGTATTGTGTGTGTTGGTGTGGGTGTATTGTGTGTTGGGGTGTGGGTGTGGGTGTATTGTGTGTTGGTGTGGGTATGTATTGTGTGTGTTGGTGTGGGTGTATTGTGTGTGTTGGTGTGGGTGTATTGTCCAGGTTGATGTGAATGTAAAGGAAGCAGAACCTGTGTTTTAAGTCTCCCCCAGTGTAAGACTGCCACTACATTAAGACCCAATTTTCTTAGACATCCTCTTGAGAGTGTTAGTACATTTATGATGTAATTCAAGTTGTTTTAAGATTAAAAGGGAGGAAAAAAACCGAAAAACTTGGCTGATTTATTTGCCAGAAAGAATGACAAAATGTGTGTGTGTATTGCAGGCATGCAGAGGTGATGAAGAAGATCATACAGACAGTGGCTGAGGGAGGCGGAGAGCTCGGCGTTCACATGTATCCTTTCTCTCTGGCTGTGTTCGCGTCCAGAATATACAATGTATTGATTCAACATTGATTTCCCTTATTTGAGCCATGTGACGTAAGAGTCTGACAAAAACTCATATTTAGGCGGCTAGCGGAGACTAAAAAAGAGTGTTTTTTATGTGCGTTCAATCGTAAAAATAAAAGCAATTCTAACTAAAATCGATTGGTACATACAATTTATTTGTATTTTGGACAGAAATATGACATTTTACACAGATTTTGACAGTCATTGTTGACCTCAACCGCTGGCACAGTCTCGGAGCAACACTGACAGTCATTGTACTCTGAGACGCTAGTATGAACAATGACAGTCGAGATCTGTGTCAAATGTCATATTTTGTTCTACATTACAAACCACATTTATGTATTGATCCATTTTAAGTAGAATTTCTTTTAGTTTTTACGAGTGAACACTTACAAGCATTTACTCTCTTCAGTCGTTTGTAGTCTCGGCCTGCTGCTTGGTTCAAAGAAGGGAAATCCAATGTTCAATCAATACTTTTTCTTTTTGCTTACAAAATATGTGTGTGTGTGTGTGTGTGTGTGTGTGTGTGTGTGTGTGTGTGTGTGTGTGTGTGTCATCATGGCAAAATGTGCAGGTTTGGTGTGTACCATTGATTGTTTGCGTATTACTTTTTAACTACGACATTGAGGATTCCGGATTAGAAGGGTGTGTGCATGTCTCTAAGTGTTGACTGTTTAACTCTTAACGTCCTATACCGCGCCATACCGCTCGTTACCGTATCATCCTATACCGCGCCATACCGCTCGTTCTCTGCTAGTGTCATTAAACAAGAGTTACCAGCCTTGCGATGCTCTCCTGCATTGGAAAACAGCTTTAGTCCTTGGACGCACATGTCATGGCTGCCGGTGGATTTTTTTCAGGACTTTTGAATGTGATTTCAATTTTTGTGGACGGATTTTGTTCGGATTTTTTGTGTTAGCTTTCAAAATTCAACATGGAGACGAGTGATAGTGATAGTGACACGTCTTTTCACGGGTTTGAGGCAAGAAATGTGGAGAATGACTTCGATGGTGGACAGAGTGATCAATGGTCAAAAAAAACAACAAGTAAATCCATCCATTAACAATGAAAATATGATTTTTTTATTGAACACACCCAAATTTTGTCTCTTTTTCCCAAATCCTTATGGGATTTTGCACTGGGACATGCAAGTCCAAGTGTGCTTTTGATTTTTCGAACTTATAATAGGACTTGTCCTTTGACATATTATCATTGGAAAAGAATTTGCTTTGACTCATATTTTCCTTAACCAATTTGCAGGTACCTTATGATTTTCCTGAAGTTTGTCCAAGCGGTGATTCCCACAATAGAGTACGACTACACTCGCCATTTCACCATGTGATGGCCAACCGTGCAATAGTAAATGTACCTGATGTGTTAGAACTGTGGACCAGACTTTAGTGTGAATTAAATGTAGGCAGGAAAACCTTAGGACCAAACTTTAGAGAAAAAAACTTTTCAAGCACAAAGACTCTCTTAACTGTTTCTTGTAGATTTGAGAAACAAAGGGAAGTAAGCACAAGTGCAACGAGAGTAAGTGAGAGTTATACGGAACCAATCTTCTAGCACCTTGGACTATAAGCATTAAAGTAAAAAATAAATAAAAAAAGCGATTTTTATCCGTTGTTTCCTGTAAGTAAACGGCTTCTTTGAGTTGTGAAACTCGTGCTGATTGAAATGCTCGAGTCGTTCAAACTCTGGCTGAAACAGGAAACAGTAAAAGAAGAAATAGTTAATGTTGTAGATTTATTCAAAACAGTAGTATCAGAGAAGTGTAGTTTTCATTCTGCTTTGTGAGCTTGTTTTAAATTCTGCAGGGCAGATGAACGTATGGACCTGGCACTATGAGTTAATCTTAAACGTTGCTTTAAATTACAGTAAAATGGCTGACATGTTTATGTGTGTGAATGAAAGGATCTCTTATGTGAAGAGGGACTGTGAGAAATTCTATGTTTTGGATTGTGTATAATGGAAATGATGATTGGGATAAATGTTGTCATGATTTGTATGACTACCTGAAACTTTCTTCACTTGCTTACTTCAATCACACACAACATTATTAAAAGCAATGTGGAATGATAAGATAAAACTGTATCGGATGCCAATAGCCTAACTTGTTCATATAGCAAAAATGTATGCAATTATTCTGGCTTTTGTAAGTTTAAACAAGTCGCGTAAGGCGAAAATACAATATTTAGTCAAGTAGCTGTCGAACTCACAGAATGAAACTGAACGCAATGCCATTGTTCAGCAAGACCGTATACTCGTAGCATCCGAGTCGTCAGTCCACCGCTCATGGCAAAGGCAGTGAAATTGACAAGAAGAGCGTGGTAGTAGTTGCGCTAAGAAGGATAGCACGCTTTTCTGTACCTCTCTTTGTTTTAACTTTCTGAGCGTGTTTTTAATCCAAACATATCATATCTATATGTTTTTGGAATCAGGAACCGACAAGGAATAAGATGAAAGTGTTTTTAAATTGATTTGGACAATTTAATTTTGATAATAATTTTTATATATTTAATTTTCAGAGCTTGTTTTTAATCCGAATAAAACATATTTATATGTTTTTGGAATCAGAAAATGATGGAGAATAAGATAAACGTAAATTTGGATCGTTTTATAAATTTTTATATTTTTTTACAATTTTCCGATTTTTAATGACCAAAGTCATTAATTAATTTTTAAGCCACCAAGCTGAAATGCAATACCGAACCCCGGGCTTCGTCGAAGATTACTTGACCAAAATTTGAACCAATTTGGTTGAAAAATGAGGGCGTGACAGTGCCGCCTCAACTTTCACGAAAAGCCGGATATGACGTCATCAAAGACATTTATCCAAAAAATGAAAAAAAACGTTCGGGGATTTCATACCAAGGAACTCTCATGTCAAATTTCATAAAGATCGGTCCAGTAGTTTAGTCTGAATCGCTCTACAAACACACACACACACACACACACACGCACGCACGCACACACGCACGCACATACACCACGACCCTCGTTTCGATTCCCCCTCGATGTTAAAATATTTAGTCAAAACTTGACTAAATATAAAAAAAAGATATATAATAGTCTTAGATTCTTGAACAATGGAGAATTTGGAAGCACATATAAAGCTCAAAATTCCTTTTGAATGATGGTTCCAGTATCTACAATTTCTCCATAAACTGCTTGTGCAAGGAAGATAATTTTTGTTATGGAATAATTGGCTCATTTTCATATAGACTGACACATATGTACAGAATTGATATTGTGATATTGCTTTTATGTCTTAAATGTGTTCTCTCTCTCTCCGTCTTTCTTTGTGGATACTCGATTTCAATTATGAGTGTCATACTTTATTTAAGGGTGTTTGCTCTCATTCTCTCTCTCTCTCTCTCTCTCCCCCCCCCTCCCTCCCTCCCTGGGACCTGTACAGTAAAGTGTAATCAATCAGTAATTTTACAGGAAAGAATGAGGAGGAATGTGTAACTCTAGTGACAGAATACATCAGTGATCAGCTATTCATTCATAAACATTCTGAACCGTATCTGGCCTCACAGTACCAGTAACTATATTTTGTAAATAGCTAAACACTCATCGACAGCAAAATTGTTCAGAATGTTATCTCAGTTTTGAGAATGTAGATAATAATGTGTGTATTGTAACAACTATCAAGTGTACAAAGCAGCAAATAGAACACAGCTGTAATCTACGTAAAGGTCTATAGGCCATTATTTGTGCTGGTGTTGATAAACAAACAGAAGTGTACATATACCCCGTATTCCCACTCTTCTTGACACCAAAACGGGAGAAGGACTGACTGATTTTTCTTCTTCAAATATTTCCCCAGCCCTGTGACATCTGGCATTGACAACATTTTGGACAGTATGTAATACAGTGGAACCCTCAGTTTAAGACCCCAAACTAATTCAGATTTCAGTCTAGTTGATGCCAATATTTTGGTATGTTTGAGGTTTCTGTAAGAGTTTCCTTGACCTTAGACATAGTTCTTGTAACATCATACTTATACATTTTCCTGGTATCCAACTAAAAAATAAACCAAGAACCCTTATCATTTTCAGAAACTTGTAGTTGTTGCAGCATGAACATTCATGTTCTTTTTTCCCCATTAAGTTTAAGTATGCATAATTCATCTGGAACAAAAATCATATGAACTTACCTGAGATTAGCCCTAACAATATATCCTATCGTTTTCTGTGGTTATTTCTTCTTTTACACTCTACTCTCCAGCTTGCCTACTCTAGCAGACTTAGCTGAAAGGGTATGTTGTACTGATTGATTGTTGTTACTAGTTCCATCATTATCATGACCCAATCTAAACAATTCCAATAAATATTTTGCAAAAAGCTGTGTGTGTGCGTATTTGTGCATGCTTGTGTTACATTTACATAGTGCGTGTGTGTGTGTGAATACGAGCAGACCAAATGCATCTCAGCATCTGTGTATGTGTGTGTGTGTGAATACGAGCAGACCAAATGCATCTCAGAATGTGTGTATGTGTGTGTGTGTGTGTGAATACGAGCAGACCAAATGCATCTCAGCATCTGTGTATGTGTGAATACGAGCAGACCAAATGCATCTCAGAATGTGTGTGTGTGTGTGTGAATACGAGCAGACCAAATGCATCTCAGCATCTGTGTATGTGTGTGTGTGTGAATACGAGCAGACCAAATGCATCTCAGAATGTGTGTATGTGTGTGTGTGTGTGTGAATACGAGCAGACCAAATGCATCTCAGCATCTGTGTATGTGTGTGTGTGTGAATACGAGCAGACCAAATGCATCTCAGAATGTGTGTATGTGTGTGTGTGTGTGTGAATACGAGCAGACCAAATGCATCTCAGCATCTGTGTATGTGTGTGTGTGTGAATACGAGCAGACCAAATGCATCTCAGAATGTGTGTATGTGTGTGTGTGTGTGTGAATACGAGCAGACCAAATGCATCTCAGCATCTGTGTATGTGTGTGTGTGTGAATACGAGCAGACCAAATGCATCTCAGAATGTGTGTATGTGTGTGTGTGTGTGTGTGTGTGTGTGAATACGAGCAGACCAAATGCATCTCAGCATCTGTGTATGTGTGTGTGTGTGAATACGAGCAGACCAAATGCATCTCAGAATGTGTGTATGTGTGTGTGAATACGAGCAGACCAAATGCATCTCAGCATCTGTGTATGTGTGTGTGTGTGAATACGAGCAGACCAAATGCATCTCAGAATGTGTGTATGTGTGTGTGTGTGCCTCAGCAAACCAAAGGTCTCCAAGCATCTGTGCTATAAACAATTCACACATACATACTCAATAAGCAAACTATAAAACATGTGGCTTTAGAGTTTTAATTTTGCTATTCAACAACAGATTAATGCCCCCCAAAACACATCTATCGACTGTAACCTAATTCTCACTGCATGGCACACAACAGTTGCATTTACATGTATATGTATAGTTCCAAATGTTCACTTGATAAACAGCAGTACTGTACAACTTCACTTTCTGTTCAAGGCAGAACTGTGTTTGACAATATATATTTATGTTTCTGTAAAATATCAATGACTTCATTTCCAGTATGGCAATCACAAAATTATTTTGTCAGAGTATTTGTCATAATTTTGTGATTGCCATAGTGGTAAAGTATATGGTACGTATCCAAAAAGCCTTAAACCCTCTTTGACAGAAGAGTACATTTCTGCTGCTAAGAAATCGTAACACTGATTTGTTTCAAACACTGTCAACAGTTATCAGCACTTGTAAATGTTGTGTACTTTCAGCCAAATATGGCATTCTGTTTGCACACTTTAGAGGACTGAAACATACTTTACTGGAATAAACAACAAATCACTTGAAGAAGACATGAAACAGGGGTTATGAACAGAAAATGCAAAAAAAAAGTTTCAAAAAGGAGGAAGTCTTAATTGGGGGTCTTTAATTTTAAGTTTAAAGGGAGGTTCCACTGTATCAAGATACCAGCTTATCATGTGACCTAATCATGTGACTCTCCATCAAGCCACTCTGAGTCATGTGACTCCACCTCAAGCGAGTCTCGATCTGTCTAAGTTGTTGCTGTAACGAGGTCAGCTTTAAGACGAACGTTTCAAATCATGCGACTCATCCTTGATAGCTGATCCGTGCTCATACTCCACATCCGCGACGAAAACAATGGATGTGAAATTCATGTCTCGCTCGATGACGTACTGCAGTAGTGCCAAAACTTTCTTCTTATCTTTCCACGCTTCGTCTTCTCCATACCCGTCAACTTCTGGACGTTCCCACAATCCTCGGTAATAGCGCTTCAAACAGTCAGGGTCATGTGCCAACAGAATCACGCAACTCAAAATATCTTCAACGCTGAAGCCTTGAGACAAAAGGAAATCATAGTTGCGTTTAATTTGGATTCTGTCGGACGACCAAAGCGGGCGGGTTTCAACGAGGGGGAGTACAGACTTGTTGACTCCGAGGAGCATTGCGACGTACGTACGCTGACGACTGACCACAAAGCTCCTCCTGGGAAGTCGTCCGGAGCGCAGAAAGCTGAGAATGATGTAAATGCTGGGGGTTCCGCCACTGACAATTTTACTCTGTTTTACAGCTTCCACAATGCGGTTTTGTCGGTACCGCATGATGTAGATGTGGCTAAGGATCTCTTGCTTGGAAATTCCCTGCTCCAGAAAATAATCTATCTTTTCTATCACTTTGGATGGACTGAGCTTCAAAAAGTTGAAGCTGGCATCTTCGACATCTTTCGGGGTGGCGCCAAGTCGCTCAGCGACCACTTCCAAACTTATGTGCGAGCCGTCAATCTCCCTTCTCCCCACCAGTGCGTTCTTGACGCGTTGGTCAAATGTGCGTGTACGATCTGCAAGGGTAAAGAGGGGGTAACGTTCAAACCGAAGCTTCCCTTTCTCTCGTAACCGTGTCAGGGTGTCCAACCTCTCCTGCAGGAATTGAGTTTTTGTCTTTAGAATGCCGGGGAAGTCTCGGATTTCTTGCGTGGTGATGCCGTACTGAAGCAGCAGCTTCTCCTTCTCAAAAATTTCCTCAGCCCTCACGTTGCGCACTCGTTCCAAGGAAGGATGCTGAGCTTTCAGCTCCACCAGCTCTGTTGCCGAGCAACGCAGAACTGTGCACAAAGCCTTGTCCGCTTCGTCCTTGAGCTGGAGATGCTTGACCAGCTGTTCCATCGTCACCTGCCTTGTGGACAGCAGGAGGCTCACTGTGATTGGGGAACGATTCAGGTCCTGTTTGAAAAACAGAAAAGCAAAATCACCATGCTACCTGCTGTTTTGACTTGTATTGGCTCTGTTGCTAGCAGCTTTCCATGAAACACTGCTGGTAAAAAAAAATTAAGTGTAGACCAATAAGGTTACCAAAAAATTCCTTGTTTCCGTTTCCTCAAGACCCTAGAACTCTTTTTTGACAGAAATTATTTGTATTACATAAGGTAAAATTCGATTTTGCCGACTTTGCAAGGAAAGTTACTCTTCTCCGACATCCAGGGGGCACAGTTCACCCCATTTCCAGCCTATAAAAAGCCACACACACATTAATTTGTTCATCATCACACGCACACGCACACCCTCGTATCAATTCCCAATCTATGTTCTTTCTTTCTTTATTTGGTGTTTAACGTCGTTTTCAACCACGAAGGTTATATCGCGACAGGGGAAGGGGGGAGATGGGATAGAGCCACTTGTCAATTGTTTCTTGTTCACAAAAGCACTAATCAAAAACTTGCTCCAGGGGCTTGCAACGTAGTACAATATATTACCTTACTGGGAGAATGCAAGTTTCTAGCACAAAGGACCCAATCTATGTAAAAACATTACTCCAAAACTTGACTAAATATAAAAAGAAGGGAGTCTTAATTTGCAGAGGTTATGAAACAAAAATGTCAAAAAGCAAGGTCATAAAAGAAGTCTCAAATTTGGGGGGTCTTGAAAGCAGGGTTCCACTGTATGAATAGATGATTTTCTGAAATTTTTGTTTGTTTGTTTGTTTGTTTGCTTAACGCCCAGCCGACCACCAAGGGCCATATCAGGGCGGTGCTGCTTTGACATATAACGTGCGCCACACACAAGACAGAAGTCGCAGCACAGGCTTCATGTCTCACCCAGTCACATTATTCTGACACCAGACCAACCAGTCCTAGCACTAACCCCATAATGCCAGACGCCAGGCGGAGCAGCCACTAGATTGCCAATTTTAAAGTCTTAGGTATGACCCGGCCGGGGTTCGAACCCACGACCTCCCGTTCACGGGGCGGACGCCTTACCACTAGGCCAACCGTGCCGGTACTACAACCCATACAAACCTAACAGAGTTATTTTCGGAATTGGTCAATTCCTAGAGAAATGACTTACCTTGAGTAGAGTGGCGCGTTTGAGGATGATCTGTTCAGACAGGTTGAGCACCTGCACTCGACGCTGGATCTGCTCCATGGTGCAGCCAAGGGAGAGCAGCAGGTCCATGCGACTCTGGAGAGTGCTCCGCCCCTGGATCTTCTCCATCGGGTGCTGCTTGGACAGGATGTCCTGTAGGTCTCTCTCCAGCTGCAAGGGGAGGATAAGTAAATGAGAGAATGGGGATTCAAAAGCCTTGCAAGCCTATGAGCCTGGATGAAACAACACTCCCCCCCCCCCTCCCCCCCCCCCCCCATCAAATTTGCTTCCAATGACATTGACAAGACCAACAGTTAGGCTTAGTAGGTCGGTTACTTTTTTTATTATTTTGTTGGTCTCAATTGAAGATTTTTTATTTTTCATTTTTGTTACACCAGTGGCAGTGCATGAGGCTTTTTATTGGCCGGAAATCGTGCTAGCTGTGTCCCTTAGATGTCTGAGAAGACTTAAGCAGTCTGCAAAATGAAGACTAAATGTGTCATGCTCACTGTTTGTTTGTTTGTCTCAAAGGTCCAGGGTTGGAAGGAAAACATAGGGTCTGTCACAGAATTAAAAACATTCATTTTTATATTTAGTCAAGTTTTGACTAAATATTTTAACATTGAGGGGGAATCGAAACGAGGGTCGCGGTGTATGTGCGTGTGTGTGTGTGTGTGTGTGTATGTGTCTGTGTGTGTGTGTGTGTGTGTGTGTGTGTAGAGCGATTCAGACTAAACTACTGGACCGATCTTTATGAAATTTGACATGAGAGTTCCTGGGTATAAAATCCCTGAACGTTTTTTTCATTTTTTTGATAAATGTCTTTGATGACGTCATATCCGGCTTTTCGTGAAAGTTGAGGCGGCACTGTCACGCCCTCATTTTTCAACCAAATTGGTTGAAATTTTGGTCAAGTAATCTTCGACGAAGCCCGGACTTCGGTATTGCATTTCAGCTTGGTGGCTTAAAAATTAATTAATGACTTTGGTCATTAAAAATCGGAAAATTGTAAAAAAAAATAAATATTTATAAAACGATCCAAATTTACGTTTATCTTATTCTCCATCATTTGCTGATTCCAAAAACATATAAATATGTTATATTCGGATTAAAAACAAGCTCTGAAAATTAAATATATAAAAATTATTATCAAAATTAAATTGTCCAAATCAATTTAAAAACACTTTCATCTTATTCCTTGTCGATTCCTGATTCCAAAAACATATAGATATGATATGTTTGGATTAAAAACACGCTCAGAAAGTTAAAACAAAGAGAGGTACAGAAAAGCGTGCTATCCTTCTTAGCGCAACTACTACCCCGCTCTTCTTGTCAATTTCACTGCCTTTGCCATGAGCGGTGGCCTGACGATGCTACGAGTAAAATGGCATTGCGTTTCATTCTGTGAGTTCGACAGCTACTTGACTAAATATTGTATTTTCGCCTTACGCGACTTGTTTATTATTTTGTTGGTCTCAATTGAAGATTTTTTATTTTTTATTTTTTTTACACCAGTGCATGAGGCTTTTTATTGGCCGGAAATCGTGCTAGCTGTGTCGCTTAGATGTCTGAGAAGACTTAAGCAGTCTGCAAAATCAAGACTAAATTTGTCATGCTCACTGTTTTGTTTGTTTGTCTCAAAGGTCCAGGGTTGGAAGGAACAAATAGGGTCTGTCACAGAATTAAAAACATTAATTTTTTTCTTGGCTTTATTAAAAATTGAAATGTTAAAGAGTCTTTGCGTAAACCACCAGTAATTAGAAGGGATAGAAAATGACAAACCAATTTCATCTTATAGTTTTGATGACCCATTAATTCCCTGCAGGGGCAGGATCGGTGGAGGGAATACACACATGTATAAGTCTTTAAACCTGCATATGTCCGAACTCCCCCCCGTGTACACTACATTGGGTGTGCACGTTAAAGATCCCACGATTGACAAAAGGGTCTTTCCTGGCAAAATTGCTTAGGCACAGTTAATAATTGTCTACCTATACCCGTGTGACTTGGAATAATAGGCCGTGAAAGGCAAATATGCGCCGAAATGGCTGCAATTACTGGCCGTATAAAATTTCATCTCACACGGCATCACTGCAGAGCGCCTAGAACTGTACCCACGGAATATGCGCGATATAAGCCTCATTGATTGATTGATTGAATTACACTCACCAAGTTCACTGCCGGTCCACTCGCCTTAGTAGATGTTCTTTCTTCTGTGTTTTTGTTCTTGGAGTTTTTGCCTCGGTTTTTCTGCTTGCTGTCATCTTTGCAGCAGCGGTGGGGCTGCTGTGTTGCCACGGAAACACAACTAGGCATCCTTAGCAACAGATGATGGAGCTGGGAACTGGCCGTTCCAATCAGTGATCTGCTTGCGATGGTTCTCAGCATCATTGACACCCTGAATTAATTGAATGGTGAATAGAGAAAAATCATACTTTGCCACCAATACACTTTTACCAACAGTTTGACGTAAACTTGTCACAGCAGAATTAAACAGATATCGAAAAAAAAGTGTGTTAAATTCATAGCTTAGATAAGTTAGAATTCAGAGGCATGTAAGTCTCCAAATTTGAAGAACCTGCACTTGTATGTAAAACAAGTAATTTTAGATCCCTTTGAAGTCACGGAATGAACTGTACCTTTGTGTACGATTGCATTTCGTTTACATGCGTCAAAGACGGTATTATCCGTGAATTGCGACATGGGACGCAATTAACTCTGTCATGTAAATAATGTCCCTTGGTTGAAAACGTAAGCTTTATGGCGTCATTTTCATCGATCAAACAACCAAATTAATTAATTATGCTTAAGTTTGGAGCTCAATCCGTCAATTAATTTCACAACAAATGTTCTTTGGCTTGTTAATTTACAGGGACTGTATCAAAAATAAGTAAAGAATGAGCTATGAATTTAACGCACTAAAGTTCAAGATTACCCATAAATGGTACTGTCGACCTATATGTACGTGCATACATGGACGTTCTAACAACATAAATGCAACACACTGGGCTTTCTACTGTAGTACTGGCAACATTAGCCGATTAGGGTCATAGATTTTGTAGCACTCCAAGCAGACACTGAGGACAGGCTGGTGCTATCAACTGTGAATAGCGCCATCTTGCGCTTACTTGGAAAGCTGCCTTCACCCAAAAGCATCACTCACAAACTGTGTGCAGCACAAGAAACCTCAAGAAGTCTTTGAAGCGCCGTCAGAAAATATCACCTTTGCAAACACCGTGCATCCCCTGTGCCAGTGGCCAACTACCGAGAAGGTGATCTTAGTTATCTCCCATGGTAAATCATTGCAGGGGAGCTCACAATCACAGCACATGTTTTGGCAAATTACACATTTGTTTCCCTTGGACCAACAT
Organism: Littorina saxatilis; assembly: GCF_037325665.1. Taxonomy (NCBI): domain Eukaryota; kingdom Metazoa; phylum Mollusca; class Gastropoda; order Littorinimorpha; family Littorinidae; genus Littorina; species Littorina saxatilis. The sequence goes on from NC_090257.1 coordinate 40,960,677, forward strand.
TCTATCATTCATTGATTATCACTGCAATACTGTCATGCTTCCAGCTATCTTTCTCTTAGTTTTATGAAACGGTAAACATAAACTTATTGCGTTGAAGACGTTACACTCTCCTCATTTTTTGTAAACGGACACTTGCACGCACTTGCATGCACTTGCATTAGCTATTTGCAGGGGGAATAATTTGCATGATTTATTATGCTTGAAAGAGTTACTTCCCGTGTAGAGTAAAGAAAGGGATTTCAACACCGCACAAGTTAGTTTACTTGCGGGCCGCACCCTCTCCTATAGCGTGGATAAGCAAGACTGTTGTGGAGTGTACACAATTTTGAGATCGTCATTTTCACGGTAAGTCGCTCTTGATGGAATTTAAAACATGAGTCTTCTTCTTCTTCTTCTTGTCGATCACAAAACATGAGTCTAAAACCTGATGTGTCTGTTTGTAGAGTTGACATGTTTATCCTGTTGCGCAGCATCGCTGCTGGGGTTCTTGAGAGGTATGCCGTTTCACACTTAGGGTTCTCGTGGAGACGGGTTATAAATAAAAGTTGCGCTGCTACTGGAAACCTTGACTATATGCTGGGTGCACTCAAGCGAAGCAGGCAGTGAAATGTGCGGGCCGAATTTAGGTCTGTGTATGTGCGTGTGGTTGAAAAGGGTCCGAGATGAGAAGTAGAACCACCCTGTCCTCTTTAGAGTTCAAAGGGGTACTTGCCTGTGATACTGATAGGCATGAGTGAGAGTGGTCTGACTGGTACCGTGCCGTGCATGGGGTGGGCTGAGGCTGAATGTTCATCAGACCTTGAAATCGTCTTCTGTAGGCATATATATTACTATAAGTATAATCGTCATAGACTATAAACTTGTATAATCGTCATCTGCATGCCTCTTCCATTCATTTTTTTATTGGTGGGGGTTTACAGCACAACAGTTGGCCTTAAGCTCCTGAAGGTAGGATGGTTTGAATAGAAACATTGATTCATTGTTGTACACATGTTACAAGTTTAAGAGATGCATAAACGCTGTAAAGCTTTGCATGATGCTCCCATCAATCATAATTTATGACATCCATGCCTAATGTTGCATTCCTGAATTATATCATCTGTCCACTTATGGACTATCCTCCAAAACCAATTAAGTTAGTTTAAAGTAGACTGCATATATTATATATGGTAAGCACATCTGGTACAGTCATTAGTGTGTGTGGTTGCATGTGCATGTACGTGTGTGCAGGAGAGAGAGAGAGAGAGAGAGAGAGAGAGAGAGAGAGAGAGAGAGAGAGAGAGAGAGAGAGAGAGAGAGAGAGAGAGAGAGAGAGAGAGAGAGAGAGAGAGAGAGAGAGAGAGAGAGAGAGAGAGATTGAGTGTGTGTGTGACAACTGTAAATTTACTTTTAGTTCTGGACTATATCTGCAAGTGTGTGTGTTGATGCATGTTGTATGGAAAACTCGAAAGTTGACAATTGTAGACTTCTGCAACTGCAAGTGTGTGTGTGTACATGTGTAGAATAAAAGCCGGTGTGTTTGTGTGGGTGTAAGTGTGTACCTGATCGGATGTTTGGGTGTGACAGAATAGATTACAGGCCATTAGTGACTCACCCACTCCCACTGCCACAGATGGAGACCTGTATCACTATCAGGTCTTGCGCAAGTTTGTTAGGGTTGTGTTTGCACTGAGCAGTGCATTCTTGTATCACCAAGACCTTGACTCATTACAGTATGCACTAATTTCTGATCTTTTTGTTTTAACTGAATTGCATTATCACAAAATTAGTCATTCAATGACAATTTTGTGCATGATAAATGTGTTTACATGAGCACATTGTGTGTGTGTGTGTGTATGTGTGTGTGTAGGTGTGTGTGTGTAAGTGTGTGTGCATGGCATGTGTGTGTTTCTCGTTTTTTTTCTCTCTTTCTCTGTCTCTAACTCTCTCTCTGTCTCTTTCTCTAATTAAGTTATGTATCTTTGTCTCTGCCTGTCTCTCTGGCAGGGCCGGACCAAATGAGCTGTAAGGGGGGGGTTCCTCCTTTTTTGGGGGGGCAAATCAGCGAAGTGGCGAAGCCACAAGCGCGCGCCTGCTTGTCCGGGGGCATGCTCCCCCGGAAAATTTTTGAAAAACGGTTAAAATCTGTGCAATCTGGTGCATTCTGGGCCTTGTTTTGAGGGTTAAGAGCAGCATTGTTTTGGTGCTAAAACTAGTAAAAGTCAAAGCAAGGTACATGCTTTTTCCAGGGGTGGGGTTCCGGAACCCCTGGAACCCCCCCCTGGGTCCGGCCCTGCTCTGGTGGTTACATGACTGCCTGTCATGCAGTCTCTCTCTCTCTGACTCTCTCTCTCTCTCTCTCTCTCTCTCTCTCTCTCTCTCTCGGTAACTTCAAAGCGAAGGGGGCCGTTGTTGCCGACCCCTCCTGAGCATTCACTGCCAAGCCGTGACGAACACCGCAACCAGCAGACTCATCGCGGAACAGGACAGCCGAGTCGCCAACATGACCAGGGACCGGGGCATATGTTGCGTACCAGCCCTCTACGCCACCCCCACCCACTCCCTCACCAAGAACAGCGTAACACTCCCCCGTCTTATGCGCAGCGGACCAACGACGTCTCCACACTGCACCATTCCAGCGACCCAAGCAGGCAGTCAGACCCTATCCTATGCCTCCCTACGTCTGGCACTACGCACCCCCCCCCCCCCCCCCCCCCAGTCACCCCCGCGTGACATGCTTCCTCCACCATACCTGCTTCAGACACACGGAAACTCAGTACCACCCCACCGTGCATACGGTCCCATGCCCACACATCTTCAACATTGTTTCCCACCCCCCAACTACCAGAGCTACTACAACTCGGATAGGTGTACACTTGTGTAATTAGTCAAGTGGAGTGAATTTCATGGGTGTGACAACTATTTCTGGATTATTCTTACATGTGTGTGTGTGTGTGTGTGTGTGTGTGTGTGTTTGTATGTGTGTGTGTGTGTGTGTGTGTGTGTGTGTGTGTGTGTGAGCGCATGTGAGAGTGAGCGTGTGTGTGTGTGTGTGTGTGTGTGTGTGCGGTAATAGAAAATACAGCATTATTAGCGTCATCTGCCGTGATGGTAAAACTGTGCATATTTGTGTACGATTGTGCTACTGCACGAACATTACCCTTGTGAAGGTGTGAGCATGATTTCGTGGCCTTTATCCTCCTGATCGATCTTTGTATTACCTTCGTTTTTACTGTGCTCTGCTTCAGGCTGTCACAGCAACTCTTTAACAAAGAGACGAGAAGAAACATTTTCTTGTCTTGCTTGAGACAGAGACTCGGTGTGTGCTTGCTTCTTTACTGTGCGCCTCTAATTGGACAGGCTTCAGCGACAGCAGTGTGTTCGGACGGTCAAGCTATTCGCCCCATTCATATTATATACTTTGAAAGCGGCTGCTGTTACTAGGCGACACATGTGTCAACATTGACTCCTATGACAAGTGCTTTGTGTTAGACTTGTTTAGAGTCTATTACATTAGTTTCGTTGTCTTAGTTTGGTTCTTTATTATCATTATAAACGGTAACATTACCGTTTTCTCTTTATTTTCCTGTTTTCTTGTGCTAATCTGCCATTCGTTTTTTTTACTTGTTTATTGTTGCTTTCGTTGTTTTACTTAGTTTGTCGTCCGGAATATTTCCTTGTCTCTTTACTAGTTATTCTACGCTTGACGTTGAGTTTCTGCCTTATTTACCTATTGTACCTTATTGATAACGTCATTGTTTGACACGTTGAGTTTCTGCCTTATTTACCTATTGTACCTTATTGATAACGTCATTGTTTGACACATTGTGTTTCTAAATTGTTCTTTCTTGTTTGACACATTTCTCTGTTCCTGCGAATTTGTTACAGATTGATCAAGAGATTTCAGTAAATATCTCGGACTATTTAACGTTCAAAAGCCAGAATACTGTTTATGTTCACAATGAATAGCTGTCCACATTTATGGCCCAGAAAAGAGGGTCTTCGTGTGGGCCACCTTAACATTAACCATGCAATTAACAAAATGAATGACGTATCTAGTATGCTTCTGGTTCAAATTTTCACATTTTTGGATTCTCAGAGTCACGATTATCTCAGCAGATTTCGGATGCCGATGTAGCTATTCCTGGTTATAACATACTACGCAGAGACCCACAGCAAAGTAAAGAAACTGGCTTGCTTCTGTACGTAAGTGAATCAGTTAGCTATACAAGATTAACACACCTTGAGCAGTTTGTGGAGTCGGTGTGGGTAGAAGTTAAAATGAAAGGAGCACCTCCACTCCTCATAGGTTTCTGTTATAGAAATCCTGTAGAGAGAGCAAATTGGTCGGATAATCTTACGCAGATGTTAGATGCAGTTTTACTCGAATCAAAGGAAATAATGTTATTGGGAGACTTTAATATTGATTTGCTTAAAGGCATACTAACGCACTCCCGTGTTTACAAAGTGTAGTTTGCCCACAATCGATGTCAAACGCACCATAAGACCCTATAATGACGATACGTCACCATGCGCGGACCATAATACATGCATTACAGCTTGTTCTAGCCTCTGAAAAAGTGAGGATGTCAACAAAGCCGCGGTGTTCTCTCCCTTGCATCAACGTTACATGTGTTGCCAAATCTATAAATAGGACGATCCAGATCAAAATGAAAATTCAAATATCTCAACATTTAAGGGGTCCTAGACCACAATATTTTGCAGGGAACTTAATTTAGTCTGTCTCCAGCTGTTGGTAAAGCAATTAGCGTGTATAGTCATCGAGTACATATGGCTTTAAGCAGAACAAGCTATGGCTAGATATGCTTAACCTCTATAATCTCAAACAGATATATATATATAGTAGACACCCCTACAAGAGTCACAGCATCTACAAGTACTTTGATAGATCATATTTATGTCACTGATCAACGTAACATTGTTGAATGTTGTGTTCCCGCCAGTGGTTGCAGCGATCATTTCCCTATCTGTCTGACGTGGTCGAGAAAGGGTGTAAAAATTCCAAAAGCCGGTCACAAGACAATAAAATACAGATCCTTTTCTAAATTCAACGAAGACACATTTCTTCACGACCTCTGTAACTCCTCCCTCTCTGATGTAATTAGATTACACAAACGAGCGTTGAAAGTAGTCTTATTAAAGAAAACAACCCTGAATGAATTAGACTATATAAACTCAGGCATTCTCCCTCTGAAGGCAAGACTTGGCTATAATAAATGTACCCTTATGAGCAAAATTATCACTGGATGTGTACCTGAAACTTTACGTACAAAATTTACCATGAATAATTCACGTCAATTTATGAGATTAAACACTCCTATTCCTCGGATTGACCTGTTTAAGTCCAGTTTAGTGTATTCAGGTAGCAGTCTCTTGAACTCTCTTCCAACATTCCTGAGGCAAACTACCAGCACTGATAGTTTTAAAAGCAGATATTTGTCTTATGTAATGAAGTCAAAGTAAAGGATATTTGTCTTAAATGGTATTCAATTTTTGTATTAAACATGCCCCTCTCCTCTTTATTGGTATAAAGTACACAAACCCTTTTCGAATGAAGGGACTAACAAACCAACCACTACATGTATTTAGATGTGTGATGATCTTAGCAATGTCTTGCTTGTTTGATTGATTTTCTTTAAAAAGTAATGTATGGATTAGAGCATGATGTTGAGAAAGTGCAAGCTGCACTATACCACTTAATTCACATCAATCAACTCGCAATTTACCTCAATGCAATGCATTTTGTGTACATATGTATAATGTGTTTTCACTTTAGTTATCTGTTAAAATGTAGAATTTTAGTTTTCTATTTTCTATTTTTTATCCTATATTTTTATTTCATTTTTGAAGTTAGTCCCTCTTTAGGGTGAGGGCTGGATGTAAAAAAGCAGACCACTGCTTAATCTACTACCCTCGTTAAATAAAGAATTGTCATTGTCATTGTCATTGTCTCTCTCTCTCTCCCCCCCCCCCATCCCCCCCCCTCTATCTCTCTCTGAGTCTGACTCTATGCACATGTACTGAAGGATCAGGAAACTATAAGACTTTTAATGAAGCTCAACTTGACCTCAGGGTCACATCACCTCAAAGTGACCACACTTTTGCTCATGCAAGCAATATTTATAAACAGTCCAGCCAGAAGCAGATAGACAGTTATGAACATGCGTCATTAAAGGGCTTGCATGATCATACACAGTAATAAGTCACATCTGAATGCTGGTAACATTAGGCCAAAAAAAATAATAGGTGTGGTTACGGTAACATAGCCAAAAAAAATAGGGTAGGAAGGTAGGCAATCACTTTTTTTTTTTTTTACTTTTTTTTTCTAATGTGTACAAATTAAACCTACTTGACAGGGAAATAAGTGTGCGACTCGGGCGCTTTCGCTTTCATTGCGTTTTCTGCACTCGTTTTCTTGTGTGTGTTTTTTTGTTGTTGACAAATGTAATAAAAAGTTATAGGGTCGGCCCCTAAAAATAGGGTAGGTCGGGTTACCGTAACCACACCTATTTTTTTTTTAGGCCTTACTTACGTTACAAGTGTCATCATTGGTACTCTCCATGCACTATTGACTGACTAAATGAGCTCTGAGGGGTAATATATATTTATGTTGAGGGGCATTGGTGTGAAATTGATATTTTATGCTTGGATTGATCCCATTTTCTGTCAGGAAAAAAAGGTTAACGCATCTATACAGAAACAATGTATTCTTAACAGCAGGCGGTCTTTTTTGCGATGAGTTTGAAGGTGTGAAGTTGCTTGTGGAATGAAATAAAATTATGTTGATGTGATTTATCATACAAACATGACCACACACAGACAGAGACAAATTACAGAATACTGTGAATGCAAACACATACATGTGTGGACACATTCACACGTAGATACATTCACATAATACATGTACACACAGACTAGAAGTAGAACACACTCACACAGTATGCGCAACATATGGTACCAGTAACAAGCACCCTCAGAGACACGTGAAAGTGGCCTGTTTGAGTGCTTTTTCATTCACTTGTCCGTACCACTGCTCTATTGATATTATGGGCAATGATCATTCCTGGTTATTGTCAGTTCAATAGTTGTGTTCACTGAGTGTGGAATGACGGCAATGATCATTCCTGCCAAATTGTCGGTTCAATAGTCGTGTTCACTGAGTGTGGAATGACGATCTCGGCGTCACACTTGAATGACTGCATGGCGTTCAATGACTGTGACTGATCTTGCTAAACTTTCTTTGCTTGGCTGGTAATGTTGTCTTTGTAACCCATTGCTTGAATCGGACATTCATGCTGATGACTAGGAAAGATTCTTTATGCATTAGAAAACTAATGTCCCCCAAAAGCAGCATATGGCTTCAGCGGGTGTAAAAGCGGCCACATGATACACATAAAAACTCACTCGTGCAAGAAACAAATGTGTACGTTGGAGTTTCAACCCATGAAAGCAGAAGAAGAAGAAGAAAACTAATGTGTACTTTAATACTTCATTATGATTGCAACTACAGGGAAAAATTCAGTCCTGCCAAAATAGTTAGTTTTGTTTATTTTGTTTGTTAACACTCCAAAAAGTACCCGGTAATGGGAACATGAAAAACTGATTGCTGCCCCCAAAAATGACATTACAGAAAACAAGCCACTGGTAGTAGACCAGTTCTGGGACATAATCTGCTTAATTGCTGGCCCCTGCGCAGAGAAAATTTTACCCTCTTTATCTATACTGCGCTGGCTGCAAAGTCCCTCCAGTGGGGCTGATGGGGTCTATGTCGACCAAAAGAGTGGGATTCTCTGTAGGTGGAGTTCCTGGAGGGGGATTCCCTGTATACAGGGAATCTCACAGGGTGGAGTTTTTCAATAAAACTTGCAAACCATACTCGAATTTTTAAGAAATATCAAAAAAGATTGAAAAACATCAAATTCTACCGATGTCGCCAAGCATCACGTGACTTTCAGCGATATCAGCGACATGCTACAGGAACTAAATCATGTGGTATTCCCTGTATACAGGGAATCCCCCTCCAGAAACTCCACCTACAGGGAATCCCACTCTTTTGGTCGACATAGACCCCATCAGCGTGGGCCTGGGAGGTGTTTTTAAACAGGCCAGGCACTGGTTTTCCCTTGACTGAGACGTTAACTAAGCCTTAAGCCACATATATATGGCATATTGTGCAATATCAGGACCTATTCAGCAAATTTGGTGCTGCAAGGGACTTGAGAGGAGTAAGGTGAACAGTACTTGACTTGACGGCCCACTCGGACACGCTTACTGCCTGCAGACAGTTATAACTTGCCTCGTTTTACTGCCTGCAGACAGTTAACTTGCCTAGTTTTACGGCCTGTGGCAATGCTCTCACACTACTATCGTCCTCGCAGATTCAGCTTCCATTCAAGTACTTTTCACAAATACATGACAATTGTCTCTCCTCGCACTTAATGACAACAGCATTGTTTACTCCTCTGAGGTTCCTTGTGGCATTGCAGACTTTACCACTAAGTGTTGTGTTGCGCAATGCAACATGAAGCTTATATAAGGCTAAGTTAACGGCTACTGCAAGTGGCTAAATTTCTCTATTATACTAGGAAGTTGCACTATACTGTGGAACCTGCCCTGGAGACCACCTCTCCATAAAGACCACCTGCCCATTAAGACCACACCAAAGGATCCCCGACGGGTTTTACGACTATGTAAATCACCTGCCTAAAGAGACCACCTGTCTAAAGAGACCACTTTTGCTCAATCCCTTGGGTGGTCTCTTTAGACAGGTTCGACTGTAGTTGACCCTCCCCTCTCCCAATGTGTATGCCTCCCCTCTCTCTGATTTTCTCAGATTTGTAACAGTCTTCAAAGGCCATGGTGGGGGGGGGGGGGGGGTGGTCAGTCAGACAAGAGCAGCATCACATGGTCATTGACAGTGAGTGCATACAAATTGCTGACCCATTTTTCCACATATATGCATGCATTAACAGGAGGCCTCAATGCTCTGTGAGGTCATGCCAAGATAATCTCCCACCCTTTTATAACCACCGTCAAAGCCTTTTCATGCCTGCATGGTGCTCTCCTTGAAGCCCAGTGCAGCCGAGAGTGTTAGCGTTCGATAAACGCATTGACGGATAAAAACATTGACTGCTCGGTGTGTCAGCTGTTGCCAAAGCAGACCTGGATACTAAGGCTGTGTTTTTATTTGCTTTAAAGATCCTACCGTACGTCATCCGATTATTCAATTCTGGCTGCATGCTTCCTTTGTTACAGTTTTATGTCACAGTTTTGCGCATTTAAGATCCTAGGCTTTCTCAGAAAAAAAAATTTAAACAAAATAAAAAGATAAAAAAAAAAATTTAAAAAAATCTCTGCGCTCAGAACTGTACCCACGGAATACGCGCGATATAAGCCTCATATTGATTGATTGATTGATTGATAGTGTAATCAATATGTAAACGGGCACGAAACTCATGAACATACCGGCACGGTTGGCCTAGTGGTAAGGCGTCCGCCCCGTGATCGGGAGGTCGTGGGTTCGAACCCCGGCCGGGTCATACCTAAGATTTTAAAATTGGCAATCTAGTGGCTGCTCCGCCTGGCGTCTGGCATTATGGGGTTAGTGCTAGGACTGGTTGGTCCGGTGTCAGAATAATGTGACTGGGTGAGACAATGAAGCCTGTGCTGCGACTTCTGTCTTGTGTGTGGCGCACGTTATATGTCAAAGCAGCACCGCCCTGATATGGCCCTTCGTGGTCAGCTGGGCGTTAAGCAAAAAAACCAAAAAAACTCATGAACATTCTTCTACTTGAATGCTACTATATTTGATGATAGGATTTGGAAAGTAAGTTTTATGATAGGTTCTCCTAGTTAATTTTGCTGAGACTGTTCGTTATACTTGTTTTAATCGGATTTGGATTTGCAGTAAATTAGTAATTGAATCAGTGATTTACTAGTACATGTAGATGTGTCTGATTTCAAGTATCAGACTGTCACTAGTGGATCATTCAGGTCATTTACAGCTAATGATCACTGTTTGATTAAAAGATTAAAAAATATAATTGCTATGGGTGTGCACGTGTGTGTGGGAATAAATTCAATAACTATTAACTATGCTGTGTGTTTGGCAGAGAGAGATCTGTCTTTCGATCTGTCTGTCTTTCGATCTGTCTGTCTGTTTAACCCTTTCGCTGTCCGTAGGACGTCAGCTGACGTCCTGGGTGATTTGCTTTATCGGGCAACAAACCATTCAATAAAAATGACAACAGAAGGGGAAGAAAAACAGCAAACAAACAGTGTTTGTGTGTGTGCTGTATTTATTGTAAGTTGTTCGCTCAGGTAAACACAGGTAATGCTTTCTAAACAAATATTTCCTGGCAGCGAACAGGTTAAGTATCTGTGTGTCTGTCTCTCTGTCTATGTATGGGTGTGTGTCCGTGTATGTCTGTCTTCGTGAATAATGGAAGTGTCAGGAACTGCCCTATCATATTGGGATGAGGTTTAAGGCTTGTAAAAACAAATATACAGTGGAACCCCCCTTTTAAGACCCCCCAATTTAAGACTTCCTCCCTTTTAAGATCTTGTATTTTCGCTTTTTTTTCATAAGCCCTAGCTGTAAATTTACCCCCATTTTAAGACTCCCTCCTTTTTAAGACCTGATTTTCTCAGATTTTTGGAGGTCTTAAAAGGGGGGTTCCACTGTAACACAAAGCTATGGTCTGTGTTGACCGTGTGTGAGCTAAATGAACAGAAGTGAACCATTCAAACTTAAGCGGCTTTCATGTCACTTCCTACAATGGCACTGAAAGTGAAAGGAGCTTTGAGCAACTAACAATGATGTGAACTTGGAATGTGCCCACTGGGTTTTGTCAAGAGTTGTATACATGCTTTATTGAATTAGGCTCATAGTACCGTTAGAGTATGTGTACTTTGACTGAAGCAGAAGAAATAGGTTGACATGGTGGGTGGGGCCGGGGGTAGGAAAGGCTGCATTATTTGGAAGGGTTATATTAATTGGGGTGGTGAATCTTGAAAGTTAGTTTCTCAAGTCAATGAAGCTAATTTTGGAGATTATATCAATATATGGCAAATGACCTTCTTGCTGAAAATGCTTTTGTTTGAACAAAATTCTGTTGAGAGTTGGTTTAAGGTAATGACACCAAGCCTTTCATGGAAGAAAAAGAATAGTTTTCTTTCTGACCCAGTATTGAACTTGAACTTACTACTAGATAATAAGCTCCTTAGAAGATTTCGCAATATAGATTGTGGTTCGTTGTGTGTATAAATAGAAATTACAAGACATTGCGGTGCTTGTGTAAGTACTGTGCTGTGTGCGACTCAACTCAATGTGGGGTGATCTATGTTTGTTTCATATCAAGCTTTTCAATCAATACATGGCTGTCTGGCTTGGAAAAAAAAGAGTTGTGTTTGATTATATAGCAACTACAGTTCTCTGCAGCAGTTATACTGTAGTCATTTCTAAGCTTGTTAATTTAACGTTAGGGGTTGTACGTTTCTGTTTCAAGTATTTCATGGTGTATTTTGCATTTATTATTATCTTGATGGTGCTGATACTGTGTTGTGTGTGTGTGTGTGTGTGTCATGTGTGTGTCGTGTGTGTGTCGTGAGTGTGTTTGTGTGTGTGTGTTTGTGTGTGTGTGTTTGTGTGTGTGTGTGTGTGTGTGTGTGTGTGTGTGTGTGTGTGTGTGTGTGTGTGTGTGTGTGTGACCCCCCGCGGGTTAGGGGGAGTCCCATATTGGTTGGGACGAGAAAGAATTTACCCGATGCTACCCAGCATGTCGTAAGAGGCGACTAACGGTTCTGTTTCTCCTTTTACCCTTGTTAAGTGTTTCTTGTACAGAATACAGTGGAACCCCTCACAACGACCCCCCTCTCTAAGGACTACCCTGCCACAACGACCCCCCTCTCTAAGGACTACCCCGCCACAACGACCCCCCTCTCTAAGGACTACCCCGCCACAACGACCCCCCTCTCTAAGGACTACCCCGCCACAACGACCCCCCTCTCTAAGGACTACCCCGCCACAACGACCCCCCTCTCTAAGGACTACCCTGCCACAACGACCCTTTTTTTTTTTAACCTATGTGTTTCCTTATATAGTTGTCACCAGTGTAGCGACCACCCCGCTCTAACGTCTAAGGACCGACCTAACAGCTTGTGTAACGACTTTGTCAGACAAAGCCAAGACTCAGTCAGCGTAACGCATCACTGACAAACCGGTTATAACCAGTTATAACCGTCTTGCGTAAGCAAAGGCACTAATTAACCGCTGAGAGGTGTGATGGTTGGGTGGGCTGAGTAAACATCACAAACCAAGCATCGAGAAAACAAACTCACGTGACCAACACACACCGTTCAATTCAGTCAGAATAGACAGTCTTTGGACAGAAGAGCAGTGGAGATCGACATGGCGTCTACAAAGAAAAGAAAATATTTAACTCTCGAAAATCGAGTGAATGTTGTGAACAGACACACAAAGGGAGAAACTGCCAACGCGATTGCAAAAAGTCTAGATGTTGTGTTTCTTGTACAGAATATAGTCAATGTTTGTAAAGATTTTAGTCAAGCAGTATGTAAGAAATGTTAAGTCCTTTGTACTGGAAACTTGCATTCTCCCAGTTAGGTCATATATTGTACTACGTTGTAAGCCCCTGGAGCAATTTTTGACTCACATGCGAAGCAAAAGTGAGTCTATGTACTCACCCGAGTCGTCCGTCCGTCCGTCCGTCCGTCCGTCCGGAAAACTTTAACGTTGGATATTTCTTGGATACTATTCAGTCTATCAGTACCAAATTTGGCAAGATGGTGTATGATGACAAGGCCCCAAAAAACATACTTAGCATCTTGACCTTGCTTCAAGGTCAAGGTCGCAGGGGCCATAAATGTTGCCGAAAAAACAGCTATTTTTCACATTTTTCCCATTTTCTCTGAAGTTTTTGAGATTGAATACCTCACCTATATATGATATATAGGGCAAAGTAAGCCCCATCTTTTGATACCAGTTTGGTTTACCTTGCTTCAAGGTCAAGGTCACAGGAGCTCTTCAAAGTTGGATTGTATACATATTTTGAAGTGACCTTGACCCTGAACTATGGAAGATAACTGTTTCAAACTTAAAAATTATGTGGGGCACATGTTATGCTTTCATCATGAGACACATTTGGTCACATATGATCAAGGTCAAGGTCACTTTGACCCTTATGAAATGTGACCAAAATAAGGTAGTGAACCACTAAAAGTGACCATATCTCATGGTAGAAAGAGCCAATAAGCACCATTGTACTTCCTATGTCTTGAATTAACAGCTTTGTGTTGCATGACCTTGGATGACCTTGACCTTGGGTCAAGGTCACATGTATTTTGGTAGGAAAAATGTGTAAAGCATGTGAGTCATATGGGCTTTGCCCTTCTTGTTTTATTAGTGCTTTTGTGACAGGAAACAATTAACAAGTGGCTCTATCCCATCTCCCCCCTTTCCCCTATCCCATCTCCCCCCTTTCCCCGTCGCGATATAACCTTGAATGGTTGAAAACGACGTTAAACACCAAATAAAGAAAGAAAAGAAAGAAAGTGTGTGTGTGTCATGCGTGCGTGCATGCGTGCGTGCGTGCGTGCGTGTTAAACAAGAGGTTGAGATGGTGAACATAAAATTCAGCCTATATATTTGCCTTGTTGCGTTAGTATCAGGATCTTGATTTAACCTAAATGATCCTGCTACAGGGTTTCTGCAATCTAATATTACAGTCAATCTGTCTGTGATGACCGAGCTCCCAATAGACTGACCAAAAGTGGCCATCATAGACATGTGGGTGCTATGGAAAGGTGAAGTACATAGGGGGAAAACTGTCGTTAGGATCTTTTTGGATGGTCATTGTGGGCAGGTTGTTGTTGACGAGCTAGAAGTGGTCACCAGGGCAGGTTGTTGACGAGCTAGAAGTGGTCGCCAGGGCAGGTTGTTGACGAACTAGAAATGGTCGCCAGCTGGGCAGGTTGTTGTTCAGACGAGCTAGAAGTGGTCGCCAGGGCAGGTTGTTGTTGACGAGCTAGAAGTGGTCACCAGGGCAGGTTGTTGTTGACGAGCTAGAAGTGGTCGCCAGGGCAGGTTGTTGTTCAGACGAGCTAGAAGTGGTCGCCAGGGCAGGTTGTTGTTGACGAGCTAGAAGTGGTCACCAGGGCAGGTTGTTGTTGACGAGCTAGAAGTGGTCGCCAGGGCAGGTTCAACTTTACCTAGAACAGGCAAAACAGATCTTACAAAAAAGGGCGTAAGAGCAACTTGTCAAACTTATTAACACAGTGATCACTCTATTTGGTTGGGGAAAACGGTCAAATCGAATAAAAACCAAAATTACAGACCAGTTGGCAATTTCATTTCCGATATTTTGAAATAAAATACCCAGTGAAATACCGGAAATTTCCTGTAAACACAAACACTGATTACCGTAACTCATTTCCTCCTGTATTAGAATCCTCAATTCACCCCAGCCTAGGGGAAGCTGCACTGATAACAACAAGGATAACTATCACTAATTAGTGTGTTGTGGAAAAAAGGTTGCAATTGTGAAAGTATTACATGTCATGTCTGAGTCTGAATCTGATGAGATACGTTGCTGCATCCAGATAACTGGCGTTGGTGTATACTCCTTTAGTTGAATTAACATTTTCTAGTTTCACATCTGAAATTGTCTTTTATACATGCCATTGACATACGTACCTTCCACTGTTCTCTCGAAAACTTCTGCTCTAATGTTGTAATAAGTTTTACTTCAATTTTCACCATATTTATTTTTCCCAACTTTTCAGGTAATTAACGCAGCAGTCATCGAATCATTATGAGTGCTCCATACCCCACAGGAGGCCAGCCAATCTCCATGCAGCCAACCGCTGGAGGTATGTACGCCCGCACTGCCAGAGCGTTAGCTCAGCAGATTTGTTGATTGCTATAGTCATGTCAGTTCCTTCTGCAACAGGCATGAGAATGGGCTAAGTTCCCACATTTTGAAGCTCCACAGATTATTTTTGAGTTCCCCAGATTGCACAATTTTGCACATTCTTTTTGCAAAAAGAATTCCTCGGGTATTGCGTGGGGCATTACTATTTTACAATTCCGCGATCTCATGCCTGAAATACTTGTGGCTGGAAGTATGTACAGTCGAACCCGTCTATAACGACCACCCAAGAGACCTAAAGAGGTTGTTCAAGACGGTTATTGTCGCTATAGAAAGTGAAATGTAAAGAAGAAAAAGTCACATGGGATACTTTGGAGTGGTCGTTGTGGGCAGGTGGTGGCTTAAATTTGAGAGGTGGTCGCAAAGGCAGGTTCCACTGTACAGTCATTAAATTGTCAAACGCTGCAATGTTGTCAGCTTAGCAGATTTTGACTAAAACTTTGCTGCGCCTAAGACATGGTTATTCATTCCGGTAGTGATGGACTGGAGTGCATCATTCTGTATGTCGAGCGCTGCCACGTCACATTCAGCTGAGATCTAGGGGGCCAAATAGCTCAGTAAATGGTAGCGCACTGGATTTGTGATCTGCGGTTCACAGGTTCGAACAGGGCCGAGACGGACACGTGTCCATTTTATGTGCAGACTCAAAGACGCTATCCATGTTCCATCCCCGTGTCAACAAAGTGGCACGTAAAAGACCTCGGGCATTCTGCAGTGCAGGTGGCTGATTACACCTAAAACACACATGTACAAACACCTGGGTAGCGCGGCTCTGTTGCTGCTAGCTTTCCACTGGGAGGAAGTGACCCGAATTTCCCAGCGATGGGACAATAAAGTAATGAAAAGGAAAAGGAAAAAGAAAGATTTACCTACTTTTCGGACTATAAAGCGCACATTTATATTCAACATTTGTGAGGTGTTTCTTCTGACACATATCCCAGTTGTTCAGACTGTACACCCACAATGACCCTCATTCTGCCCTGAGTGTTCATTCAGGTTGTTTGTAGAGGTTGTCTGTTTGTGTCAGTGTGTGCGTGTGTTTGTGTGTGTGTGAGTGTGTGTGTGTGTGTGTGTGTGTGTGTGTGTGTGTGTGTGTCTGTGGGTGTGTGTGTGTGTGAGAGATAGAGAGATAGAGAGATCGAGTATCCATTCTGTCTGTTTGTTTTTGACACGCTGATTTGAAAGGTCATAATCGCTATTTGAGTCGGAATGTTGAATTTCTTTGCAGGTCAATTTTCACCAGTTGTAATGCAAGGTTTGGATCTTTAATTGCAAGTGTCTGCATCTGACTGTATCAATTTTTCTCTGTTCATGGAGTGTGTATTTGTCTGTAGCTGCTGGATACCGGTGATTGACTTTAAATGTGTTAATGTAATAGACACATTCTGTGAATAACTGTCGGGGCATTTTTAGGACATGGAAGAGTTTTACCCCTTGAAAACATTGAGGCAAAGAAGCATGGCTGCTAATATATCAGTGGTGGAAAGTGACCTTGGGGAAGGTCGATAGTAAACTCTCCGGAACATAGTGTTGAAAAGTAAAAGATAAAATGAAAGTAAAGGATGCAATGAAAGTAAAGGATAAAATGAAAGTAAAGGATAAAATGAAAGTAAAGGATACAATGAAAATAAAGGATACAATTAAAGTAAAGGACACAATGAAAGTAAAGGACACAATGAAAGTAAAGGATACAATGAAAATAAAGGATAAAATGAAAGTAAAGGATAAAATGAAAGTAAAGGATAAAATGAAAGTAAAGGATACAATGAAAGTAAAGGAGAAAGTAAAGGATAAAATGAAAGTAAAGGATAAAATGAAAGTAAAGGATGAAATGAAAGTAAAGGATAAAATGAAAGTTAAAAGGAGAAAGTAAAGGATAAAATGAAAGTAAAGGATAAAATGAAAATAAAGGATAAAATGAAAGTAAAGGATACAATGAAAGTAAAGGATACAATGAAAGTAAAGGATACAATGAAAGTAAAGGATAAAATGAAAGTAAAGGATAAAATGAAAGTAAAGGATACAATGAAAGTAAAGGATACAATGAAAGTAAAGGATACAATGAAAGTAAAGGATACAATGAAAGTAAAGGATAAAATGAAAGTAAAGGATACAATGAAAGTAAAGGATACAATGAAAGTAAAGGATAAAATGAAAGTAAAGGATACAATGAAAGTAAAGGATACAATGAAAGTAAAGGATAAAATGAAAGTAAAGGATACAATGAAAGTAAAGGATACAATGAAAATAAAGGATAAAATGAAAGTAAAGGTTACAATGAAAGTAAAGGACACAATGAAAGTAAAGGATAAAATGAAAGTAAAGGATACAATGAAAGTAAAGGACACAATGAAAGTAAAGGATACAATGAAAGTAAAGGACACAATGAAAGTAAAGGATAAAATGAAAGTAAAGGACACAATGAAAGTAAAGGATACAATGAAAGTAAAGGATACAATGAAAATAAAGGATAAAATGAAAGTAAAGGATAAAATGAAAGTAAAGGATAAAATGAAAGTAAAGGATACAATGAAAGTAAAGGACACAATGAAAGTAAAGGATACAATGAAAGTAAAGGATACAATGAAAGTAAAGGATAAAATGAAAGTAAAGGATACAATGAAAGTAAAGGATAAAATGAAAGTAAAGGACACAATGAAAGTAAAGGATACAATTAAAGTAAAGGATAAAATGAAAGTAAAGGACACAATGAAAGTAAAGGACACAATGAAAGTAAAGGACACAATGAAAGTAAAGGATACAATGAAAATAAAGGATAAAATGAAAGTAAAGGATACAATGAAAGTAAAGGATACAATTAAAGTAAAGGATACAATGAAAGTAAAGGATAAAATGAAAGTAAAGGATACAATGAAAGTAAAGGATACAATGAAAATAAAGGATAAAATGAAAGTAAAGGATACAATGAAAGTAAAGGATAAAATGAAAGTAAAGGATAAAATGAAAGTAAAGGATAAAATGAAAATAAAGGATAAAATGAAAGTAAAGGATAAAATGAAAATAAAGGATAAAATGAAAGTAAAGGATACAATGAAAGTAAAGGATAAAATGAAAGTAAAGGATAAAATGAAAATAAAGGATAAAATGAAAGTAAAGGATAAAATGAAAGTAAAGGATAAAATGAAAATAAAGGATAAAATGAAAGTAAAGGATAAAATGAAAGTAAAGGATACAATGAAAGTAAAGGACACAATGAAAGTAAAGGACACAATGAAAGTAAAGGATACAATTGAAATAAAGGATACAATGAAAATAAAGGACAAAATGAAAGTTAAAAGGAGAAAGTAAAGGAGAAAATGAAAGTAAAGGAGAAAATGCATAATATAAACATAATGAGTGCTCCATACCCCACAGGAATGGATCCAATCGGCATGCAGCCAAGTGCGGGAGGTATGTATGTCCAGCACTCCCACAGCGTTACAGCTGGCCAGATCTTTTGCAAGTCTCAGTCATGGCTTTTGCTTCTGTAAAACGCACCTAACTTCTTCTTCTTCTTCGATCATGGGCTGAAACTCCCAGGTTAACTCTTATTTTTTGCATGAGTGGGTTTTTACGTTTATGACCGTTTTTACCCCGCCATTCAGGCAGCCATACACTGATTTTGGGGGAAAACGCACGTATAAGAGCTCAATATTTACTGCTATGCCATTGATTGCTTGTCCCCATTGATCAGCAGCAAGTGTACGTTTGCCTCGATGATTTGAAGGGTTGCCGCTCATCTTCCACAGCCAATGAAAACCCCACCAGTTATTTCTCCACGTCGTCTATTATATATACCTGTACAGTCATATCTTTTTTCCATCCCAGTCGCGATCGCCTCTCTACATTAAATAACATATTCTTACTCCGAATCACATTAGCATTGAGTCACCTGAGATGCTTATCACTGAAAAACGCTTACCCGGCTAAAAATTTTAAAGGGAAGCAACCCCATCACCAAAACGAAAGTGAAAGTAGCTTGGTAATGGGCCAGCACACTGGGAGTTACCTCCCATACGGGTGTGTGCCACGTCACTTCCTCTAGGAACACGTGCCTATTCTCATACGTCTTTTTCACCTCGGAGAGGACGGTTCACTTTTTGACGCTCTGTGGCTGACCTTGTGTGTTTGAGTGACACCCGCCGGCCACGTTACCCAGCTTTTCTGCTCGCCTTGCCTTCAGTTTGGTGAGCTCGTTCCCGTTTGTTGTTGGTTGTTTGCGCTGTTTTCGTTACTGTACGTTGTCCGTTTTTTGCGGACTTGTGTGTCAGTGACTTGCGTGTTTCGCCATTTTGTTGTGTGAGTTAGTTAGCTAGCTCGTATGACTTTGCTCGTAGCTCTGCGTGCCCCTTTCTGTGTTGGGCAAGTGTAGCTATAGTATTTTGTTGACGCGAAAGTGTGTGTGTTTACTGCGTTTTCAGTCGTTTAGACTTACGTTTCAGTAAATTTTTTCGCGTTGCCACGTGTTGTTGACCGGCGTGTCAGTGACTTGCGTGTTTCGCCATTTTGTTGTGTGAGTTAGTTTTCTGGCTCGTGTGACTTTGTTTGTAGCTCTACGTGCCTCTGTTTTTGTGGGGCAAGTTTAGCTATCGTATTTTGTCGACGCGAAAGAGTGTGTGTTTACTGTGTTTTCAGTCGTTTAGACTTACGTGTCAGTAAATTTTTTCGCGTTGCCACGTGTTGTTGACTTGTGTGTCAGTTACTTGCGTGTTTCGCCATTTTGTTGTGTGAGTTAGTTTACTAGCTCGTGTGACTTTGTTTGTAGCTCTACGTGCCTCTGTTTTTGTTAGGCAAGTGTAGCTATCGTAATTTGTTGACGCGAAAGTGTGTGTTTTTTACTGAGTTTTCAGTCGTTTAGACTTACGTTCAGTAAAATGTTTTCGTGTTGTTTACATGGATTTGACAGCATGTCTGATGCAGACAAGCGCTGTGGCAAGTCGGACCCCAAGGGGAAATTTAAGCCTTAGGCTTCTTCTTAAGCAGTTTTACTTGTACAGACCAAGAACGTAGCACTTTGTTGTCTGTACCTATTTCGGCGCCTTGCGCTGTTACTACTTCTGCTATCTTTTGCGGCGCCTAGCGCTACTGTTACGTCTGCTCCGGTTCTCTACTACGGAGACTTCGTCCTCGTTTTTAGCACCTGTACAGGGTGCATTGGTTCCTTTCTGTTTTAGACACTGGTTCCGGAAATCCGCAGCTTGGTGCAGGCAGAGTTCCAGCGTTCCGTCGCCAGTTGTTTGGCGTTTCCGGCATCTGGCAGTGACGTCCGGGCGTTGGCTTCCGTGTCTTTGCCTTCCTTTTCCGGTTTGGAGCAGCGTCCTCCCTCTTCAGCTGCGGCTGGTAAGCAGAGCTGGTCCGATAGCCCTCGTGAGGCGCCTGGACGTTCTCTCTCGGGAGACAGCTCTTTCGCTTCGGGTCACGACCGATACCATGCTGATCTTTCATTTCCGGCGATAACCTACGAGGCCCCGGATTTGATCGAACAGCGGCGGCAGTCGGTTTCGGCTGCCGCATTTCCGGCACTTGCCGGAAGTGATGATCCGTCCGCTCCGGCACGCTACGGCGGTCGCGGCAGGATGGAGTATTCACTGACTTCCGGTCCTTCCGGATCGCGAAGTCAACCAGTGCAGCCTTCGTTTCCGCATTGCGCGGTTCCGTTGGCTACACTACCGGCTCTCGCCGGAAGTGATGATCCGTCCACGCAGGCACGCTACGGCGGCTGCGGCAGGATGGAGTATTCACTGACTTCCGGTCCTTCCGGATCACGAAGTCAACCAGTGCAGCCTTCACTTCCGCATTGCGCGGTTTCCGACGGCTACACTTCCGGTTTCGGCCGGACACGCTGCTTCCTCTTCTGGTGCTTCCTTCCGGATACCAATGGGTGGATTCCAGCGTACGCCTTCTGGCCATTTAGTGCCTAGGCTTGAGCAGGCATCACTCCACTCTGATGGGGGAGTGACGTCAGCTCATCCAGCTCCGGTTTTTCCGGATAGTCGTCCTGCCTACCCTTTACCTTCACAAGGTTCTGGGCTGCAGGATGATGTTCGTGCACAGGCATTTCCGGTTTCCGGTTTGCCAGGGCATGCTTCTGCTTCCGGAACTGGTGTTTTTGGTTTCAGTGCAGCCTTCCCTTCCGCATTGCGCGGTTCTGTCGGCTGCACTACCGGCACTCGCCGGAGGTGATGATCCGTCCACGCAGGCACGCTACGGCGGCTGCGGCAGTATGGAGTTTTCACTGACTTCCGGTCCTTCCGGATCACGAAGTCAACCAGTGCAGCCTTCATTTCCGCATTGCGCGGTTTCGTCGACTACACTTCCGGTTTCGGCCGGACACGCTGCTTCCTCTTCTGGTGCTTCCTTCCGGATATCAGAGGGTGGTTTCCAGCGTACGCCTTCCGGCCATTTAGTGCCTAGGCTTGAGCAGGCATCACGCCACTCGGATGGGGGAGTGACGTCAGCTCATCCAGCTCCGGTTTTTACGGATGGTCGTCCTGCCTACCCTTCCCTTCACAGGGTTCTGGGTTGCAGGATAATGTTCGTGCACAGGCATTCCGGTTTCCGGTTTGCCAGGGCATGCTTCTGCTTCCGGAACTGGTGGTTTTGGTCATGGTTCCATGTGTGACTATTCTGATGCTCCATCAGTGGTCAACGAGGAGTCTCGGGGCGTGTTTCCGTCGAAGCTCAAGTCTGTTCTTGACATCGCGGCGGAAGTAGCGTCTCGTTTTTTCCCCGAAGGGGTGGTGGCTGCGGACTCTTCCGCTCCGTTCGATCCTTCGGCCATGGCGGACTTCCGGCCGGCACAGGAAGATGTTTCTTCCTTCCGGTTCGCCGAGTCTCCGTCAGTGGCTTACCAACTTTCGCATTCGCTGGTTCGTCCAGCACATGCGGGGAGTGGCGGCCAGTGCCTGTTCCGTTACTGCTTCCTTTTGGTCCAGTTCCGGAATCAGCTCAGCAGTGGGTGGCGTCGGCTTCTCAAGCCTCTTCCTTTGTGCCTACGGGCAATAGGAAGCTTAGCTTGCCCACTCAGAGCCAGAGCTGGCTGGCGTCTTTTGCACTCCCTAGGGCTACCCTTCCGGTTCCCCGGGAATTGCTGCCTCTTCTGGCTAAACCGATCAAGCTTGATCTGGTTCTGCCGGTTTCTGAGGCTTCCCTCCTCTCTGCTGAGGAGGTTGGACGTCGGCAGATCGAACTGTCCTCCGTTGCGGAGACTCTTGTTCGGACTCTGTATCGGGCATTGATCGATTCGCTGGTTCCTTTCACTCTCAGTGAAGAACAAAATGCGGACGATGTCTCTGCGCTTTTTTACCGCCTTGGCCAAGGTCAATGAGGAACAATTGCGTCTTTCCTCTCTACAGTACACCCAAGCGGTCCTCTGTAGGAGGGATCTCTTCCTCTCGCAGTCCCAGTTCACGGAGCTGGCTACTAGGGAGACCTTGAGAGTCTCCCCGGTCTCAGAGGAATCTCGCTTCTGTTCTCTGGCAATGGATGCCAGACAGAAGGAGATTCAGTCGAACAAGGACAGTCAGTTCCTCGACTTCACTCTGCAGGGGGTGAAACAGTCTAAGCCTTCTAAGCAAAAGCAGGCTCAGACATTGTCGAACCTCAAGCCAGCTCAGAAGCGGCAGGCTCTGCCGGTCGCTCGTGGCGGGAAGAAGAGGAAGGCTTCGGGGAGGGGGTGTGGCGGCTCTGGGAGTAAGCCACACCCCCAATGAAGCGCTCCCGATCTCACCCCCCTCCCGCCTTCCACCTTGGTGATGGCGGGAGGCCCCTCCCGTGCGCTTTCTCGTTGGATGTCGGTAGTAGACAGCCAATGGATTGTGGGAGTGGTGAGATCGGGCTTCCGCCTGCTCTGGCGGGAGGAAAAGGCGCCTCTTACCCGAGTGCCACCGCGGTTCAAGCCCATCTTCTCGCAGGAAGCATGTTCCGTCTTGCAGTCGGAAATTGCCTCCCTGGAGCAGAAGGGCGCGGTGGAGAGAGTTCGGGTCCATAGCTCCCTGGGATTTTAGGGCGTCTTTTCGCTGTTCCCAAAGCGTCAGGAGGACGGCGTCCCGTGTTGGATTTATCTCTCCTCAACACTTTCTTGAGTGAGATAAAAGACAAGATGGAGACGCCAGCCTCGGTCCGAGACTCTCTCCGCCCAGGAGACTGGGTGACCTCGATCGATCTCACGGACGCATACTTTCATTCTTATGCATCCGGCCGACCGGAAATGGCTTTGTTTCCGGTGGGGAGATCAGATCTACCAGTTTTGCGCACTCCCTTTCGGGCTGTCCCTCGCACCATGGATTTTCACCATGGTGGTGAGACAGGTCTGTGCACTGGTGAGGTCCTAGGGTATCCGCCTGCGGGCTTATCTGGACGACTGATTCATCATGAACCAGTCCCAGAGCGGCTGTTCGCAAGATACCCTGATGGTTCTTCGAGAATCCAACTTGTTGGGGTTCTCGATCAACCAGGGAAAGTCGGAGCTGACCCCGTCACAGACATTCACTTATCTGGGGATGTCTTTCGACACGGTCGCGTGGACTGTCCAGCCTTCTCAGAGAAGGGTGCACAAGCTCCAAGCTCAGATTTGCTCCACTTTGCCTGATGGCTTCCATCCGTCTGGACTTGGTGGCTCGCTCGCATAGAGCGTCCACCTCGTCAGTTTATGCTTCCCACTGGAAGGCATGGACTGCCTGGTGTTTAGCTACAGGGGTGAGTTCGGTGGCTCCGCGCTCTATTCAGGTCGCCAACCGCCTCTCTTTCATGTCTTCGCAGGGCGCCTCAGGCTCCTCGTTGAGGGTCCGGCGCTTCGCTATCTCGGCGACTCTTAAGCAGATCGGTCGGTCTGTTCGAGTCGGGGGCGTTATAGCTGCAGTCATTAAAAGGGCTGCTCTTAAGGAAGCGAAAGCTCGTTTGCCCGCTCCCAAGTGGGACTTGTTTTTAATCCTGGAATTCCTACGTTCTGCGGATTTTGAGCCTTTGTGCGAGGCCATTCTGTTCAATGTCACTCGCAAAGCGCTGGTTCTTCTTTTGTTGGCAACGGCCCGACGGGGTAGCGAGGTCCACGCCCTGTTGGGTCAGCCTGGAGATATCTCCTTTTAGTCGGACGGTTCCGTATTTTTGCGTTTCCGGCCCGATTTCCTGGCCAAGAATCAGTCTCCGGGGCAGGCCTCTCCGCTGGTTAGAGTCAAGGCTCTGATCAGCGCGTTGGCCCCGGATGACCTTGATTCGGTCAATTGCCCTGTGAGGGCTCTTCGTCTGTACTTAGCCCGGACTCAGCCGTTTCGGTCTAGTTCTCAGAAGTTGCTGTTTATCTCGCCCTTTTCTAGGCGCGAGTAAGATTTGTCGAAGGTATCGTTGGCCCGGTGGGTGTCCTCGCTCATTAAGCAAGCTTATGAGTGGAGTCGCACAAAGAGGGGGGGGGGTCATGCCCTCCTTGCCACTTGACTCGGCCCGAGCCCATGAAATGAGGGCGTGGGCATCCTCTCTGGCAGTACTGCGCTCCAGATGTCTAGAGGAGGTGCTGACAATTGCGTTTTGGCGTTCTGAAGATGTTTTCTTAAACTTTTATCTTCGGGACGTCTCGGCTCTTCGACAGGATGGCTCCAGAGGCCTTCCAGCTCTCATAGCAGCAGGTCAGTTCCTGTCCAGAACTTGATGGTGAGTTTTGATTCATTTCTAGCCCACCGCCTTGTTGATGTTATCTGCTAATGTGATTCGGAGTAAGAATATGTTATTTAATGCAAAATTTCCTAGATAAATTTTCATTTAATTAATATACTTACCCGAATCACATACTGTATTCCCTCCCACCTGCCCCGCGTATGGTTTTAAGATTTTTAAAGCCGTATGAGAATAGGCACGTGTTCCTAGAGGAAGTGACGTGGCACACACCCGTATGGGAGGTAACTCCCAGTGTGCTGGCCCATTACCAAGCTACTTTCACTTTCGTTTTGGTGATGGGGTTGCTTCCCTTTAAAATTTTTAGCCGGGTAAGCGTTTTTCAGTGATAAGCATCTCAGGTGACTCAATGCTAATGTGATTCGGGTAAGTATATTAATTAAATGAAAATTTATCTAGGAAATTTTGCATTATAGAGGCTACAGCTATTGCTTAGATGGGACGTGAGCTTTATATGTGACATTGATAGTTAAAAGTACTAACTGCTGTTGAACTTGATTAATACAAAAAGAATTTAAAACAAGTCGCGTAAGGCGAAATTACTACATTTAGTCAAGCTGTGGGACTCACAGAATGAAACTGAACGTAGTCCGCCGCTAGTGCAAAAGGCAGTGAAAGTGATGAGCCTGTTTGGCGCCGTAGCAATTGCGCTGTGCTTTACTGTACCTCTCTTCGTTTTACCTTTCTGAGCGTGTTTTTCATCCAAACATATCATATCTATATGTTTTTGGAATCAGGAACCGACAAGGAATAAGATGAAATAGTTTTTAAAACGATTTCGGAAATTTAATTTTGATTATAATTTTTATATTTTTAATTTTCAGAGCTTGTTTTTAATCCAAATATAACATATGTATATGTTTTTGGAATCAGAAAATGACGAAGAATAAGATGAAATTGTTTTTGGATCGTTCAATAAACAAATAATTTTAATTCGAAGTTTCCGATTTTTAATGACCAAACTCACTCATTAGTTTTTAAGCCACCAAGCTGAAATGCAATACCAAACCCCGGCCTTCGTCGAAGATTGCTTTGCCAAAATGTCAATCAATTTAATTGAAAAATGAGGGTGTGACAGTGCCACCTCAACTTTTACAAAAAGCCGGATATGACGTCATCAAAGGTATTTATCGAAAAAAAGAAAAAAAACGTCCGGGGATATCATACCCAGGAACTCTCATGTCAAATTTCATAAAGATCGGCCCAGTAGTTTAGTCTGAATCGCTCTACACACACACACACACAGACAGACACACACACACACACACACACACCACGACCCTCGTCTCGATTCCCCCCTCTATGTTAAAACATTTAGTCAAAAAAGAAAGGTGTGTTATAGGAACGTTTAGTTATGACAAAACAAAACGTTACGGTCACTGATCTTCGACCTTGCGGTCTTTTAAGTGAACAGACAGACCAACACTTATTATAAAAAAAAAATTAAAAAATGAATAAATTAGTGTTCATTTGTCTGTGACCACTTAATTAATCGTTACGATATCATTCCTTTCTTGTTTTTTTATTCAAAATTTTGGAATGTTGGCAGTCGATTTGTTTTTGGATTAAAACAAAAAGCAGAGTGTATGCATATCTTGTACTGAGATTCTGGTAAAACAATATGTCATTAAATGTAAAAAGCAGAGTGTATGCATATCTTGTACTGAGATTCTGGTAAAACAATATGTCATTAAATGTAACAATTCGTCGCTAAAACCTGAGATGACCATTTCTTCATTTTCTGAAAAAATGTGACTGTTTCAAATGAATTAAACAACTGGGGATGAATGTAATTTGATTTTGAAGATTCATTTAATACTTAAACATTCATCCTTATTTTCCTACAAGTAGTACTGTTCGTGTGATTAAAACATTTTTTTCTGGATATCACTTTTCAATTTCTGATGAACTTGTTGACAGAATTTTTTTCTCAGTAGATACAATAATTTGTATATGACATTCCCTGACTCATACAAAGTCTGTAACTTAATCTTGATATATTTATGCTTTAAGTGATTGTGTTTGTGTGTGTGTGTGTGTGTGTGTGTGTGTGTGTGTGTGTGTGTGTGTGTGTGCGTGCGTGCGTGCGTGCGTGCGTGCGTGCATGCATGCATGCTTGCGTTTGTGCGTGTTGGGGCTGGGTCATGTCATGCATGCACACAATGAATGGCCCATTGTACTTTGAATCGGATCGAGGGCCTTGGCACAATTATATATTTGCCTGTTAACTGATTTTGTGCATGTGACCATAAATGATAAGAAGAACACAGTAATCTGAAACCTGAATCTAGAAGTGCATCGAAAGAAAATGTGAGCACTAATCAAATACTAAGAATTAAGAACGTTAAATTAAAAAAAAAAAACAAGCTCAAAGTATGTTGAGAATGATTGTGAAAATGAATTGTTAGTTTTATCTCTTATATGCCTTAGCCAAAAGTATTTTCACTTGACGCTTGCCTTAAATAAGTCCCAATGCAGTGCTACTATGTAAATTGATACTCACTATACATGTACTGGATTGTAAAATACCGTGCTGAGATTGAACTTGTAAAGTTTGCTTTGTGTGGCCTACATTTGATCATCAGGTTTTTCCGCATTCAGCTTGAAGTACGGTTTGGTCTCTATATATTCCTGTACAGACAATTTTTCAAAAGCCCTAAATGTGCTGTTTTTTATGTATCATTTCTCAGTTTAAATTTCATTCTATTTTTATACTCATATATCACCAGGAAACAAGATTGAGGAGGGGGTTGGGGTGTACTGGAAGGCAATTTTTTGTGCCAGTAAAACTTACATTCACTGATTCAGAGAAGAAAGGAATGCATAAGATTTGAAGTTGTGGGATTTTAATAAACTGATTTTTGTACATTCACTGATTCAGAGAAGTAAGGATTATGCACTTTTAACTTTTGAGTTGTGGGATTTTGATAAACTGATTTATTTTCCTGACCATTCTTGTTGTTTCTCTTTGTTAAAATACTGTGTAAATCTTCCTTGTAACTCTGGTTTAACTTTCATGTCTGTATGCAATGGCTCTTGTTGTAGTTGTGTTAATATTATACGGTTACAACTTACATCATAAAACAAGAGGCGAAGCCTTCAAGGCTCACGTAAGAAATCGACAAACAGTAACACAAACTCAATCACTCCGTCACACATACACACATACACACACACACACACACACACACACACACACACACACACACACACACACAGTAAGCATAGGTGAAACTGTGCAAGAAAGCGAGACACTAGATCTGCCAACTAGTCTCGGCCCGCTCACAATAACAATGATCGAGACTTTCAGTAATTCCTTCGCCTGACGTCTAACCCTCTTACGTCATAATGTGACGTCTTCACACACGTCAAACACTTTTGACCGAGACGTAATCTTCTTATGCGAGCTTTACATAGACTCGGAAATGTTAAAGTTTCTATCACACACGCACGCACGCACGCACGCACGCACGCACGCACGCACGCACAGACAGACAAAAGTTAGCATCGCATAGGCTACACTTACGTGAGCCAAAAAAACAAGAATTGTGGGTTATTGGAACTCTAAATTATTGACGAAACAAAACGTTACATTTATAGCAGGTCAACCCAGTAGTCTTTGTCTTTTAAAGTAGACAGGTTTGTGCTATTGGTTTGTATCATTAGTGTTTGTCTGTATGTCTGCTTAAAAGACCAGTGGGTCGACGTGCTGTAAATGTAACATTTTGTTTTGTCAATCCTTAAACGTTCCAATAACGTTTTTTGTTTTTTTTACCTACATCGAATTCTTGTTTTTGATTGTGAATTTTGGAACGTAAGCAGTCTATCTGGTTTTGGGTTTCTACGGTTACATGTTGTAACTGTACATGTTGTAACTGTACATGTTGTAACTGTACATGTTGTAACTGTACATGTTGTAACTGTACATGTTGTAACTGTACATGTTGTAACTGTACATGTTGTAACTGTACATACCCCCCGCGGGTTAGGGGGATCGAGTCCCATATTGGTTGGGACGAGAAAGAATTTACCCGATGCTCCCCAGCATGTCGTAAGAGGCGACTAACGGATTCTGTTTCTCCTTTTAGCCTTGTTAAGTGTTTCTTGTACAGAATATAGTCAATGTTTGTAAAGATTTTAGTCAAGCAGTATGTAAGAAATGTTAAGTCCTTTGTACTGGAAACTTGCATTCTCCCAGTAAGGTAATATATTGTACTACGTTGCAAGCCCCTGGAGCAATTTTTTTATTAGTGCTTTTGTGAACAAGAAACAATTAACAAGTGGCTCTATCCCATCTCCCCCCTTTCCCCGTCGCGATATAACCTTGAATGGTTCAAAACGACGTTAAACACCAAATAAAGAAAGAAAGATGTAACTGTACATGTTATTCTTATATGTACTGATTATTGGTTTCGTTTTGGGGGGAAGCCATATTTAATATTTAATTTTTTTTTAATTTTTTTTTTATTCTCTTTATTTATTTCATATTATGTATTAGCTGTCCTGAAAGTAACTAATAGTTCTTTTAATCCCTGAAGGATGAGTGAAAATAGAACTGTAGCGGTACTCAAAACATTAATCTAATGTCAGTTTTACCTGACTTAGTTGAAGATTTTCGTTTCTTTGTGAATATATCTTATTTTTGTTGGCCTCATTGAAGGAGGAAGTTTCAAAGAAGGTTCATGTTCAAGTTACATCAACAGCAGTTTTAAAGCAGACCGACCCAGATTAAAAATGTTTAGGTACAAATTTTTACTGTCAGTTCTTCAGGACTACATTTTCATTCATCAAACTAACTGTGATGATTTTTCCTCAAAACCTGAATGGAGGACAGTCAAACCCCCCCTTTAAGACCTCAAACATTCTGAGAAAATCGGGTCTTTAAGTAAGGAGGGAGACTAAACATGGGAGTAAACAGGGTCTTAAAATTGAGGGAGTCTTAAATTGGGGAGTCTTAAATTGGGGAGTCTTAATTTGGGGAGTCTTAAATTGGGGAGTCTTAATTTGGGGAGTCTTAAATTGGGATGTCTTAATTTGGGGTGTCTTAATTTGGGGAGTCTTAATTTGGGGAGTCTTAATTTGGGGAGTCTGAATTTGGGGAGTCTTAAATTGGGGAGTCTTAAAATGGGGAGTCTTAAAATGGGGAGTCTTAAATTGGGGAGTCTTAAATTGGGGAGTCTGAATTTGGGGAGTCTTAAATTGGGGAGTCTTAAAATGGTCCCCTTGGGGGTTCCACTGTACTTAAGCAAACAGGAGTCCAGCCAAAAATACACAAACACCTTTTAGTACAGCTATGCATGTATTCAGTTTTCATTAAATCTTGGCTTATTATTATTTTGTATTATCTGCATGCATACAAAGCTTTGAATGGCATGCAGTAAACCTGACTAAAGGTTCACTTTCTGCCCTTATACACCTGAACCTTTAATGATTGCATCATAACTCCTTGAATTCACAAATAACTTTTCGTTTCTGCATGGGTGGAGTTACAGCTACAGTACTGAGCTGAATAAGCCTGGCTGACACAGCTGCCACTGAGCCATTCAGTAATCTTGTTGACACTTAATAAAGCCATGAGTCAGGGTTAAGATGTAGAACACTTGAAGGAGAATTTTGCGGGTCCACGCAAGACACACCCAAGAAATTGTTTCTGAGTAATCCAAGACTGCATAATATCTGGGGTGGGGGCCGTTGTGGTCTGCTGTTTTATTTTTCGTTTATGGTTTGTTTTGTTCTGCTCTTAGTAATAAAAGAGCACCAGTAAAAAAAAACATCCACAAAGTAGTGATGTACAATTTATTCACGATAAGTGGTTCAAGGCCAGATCTTTACTTATTGTCCAGAACAATCTTGGGAGTGTTTTCTAATCACTTTACACTGTCTAGTGTCTAGCACAGGATGCTTGATGTACACAGTGTGTCTGCTTGCTCATGCAGCTGTCAAACGAATATAGTTTTGAGGCATTTAAAGACATTTTCACTTTACATATATGGATGCAGTGCCCAAATTTGTTTTTACAAATTCCTTCCGATGTTTACCATACCAGATCCATCTACTGATCTCGGCTTTTGCACGATGGCACATTCTCCACCAACTCCAGGCTGAGTCCTACGTACTGACACCTGGTGCAAATGCACTGAATAAATTTGAATAAACACCAGTTTACTGCAGATACATTGAAACACTGCGGGGGAGGGGTGGGGGGGAGGATGGGGACGGGATCAGCTCGTTACTCCCCCATATCGATACTCCCCCGGCTCGATACTCCCCCGGCTCGATACTCCCCCGGCTCGTTACTCCCCCGGCTCGTTACTCCCCCGGCTCGTTACTCCCCCGGCTTGTTACTCCCCCGTATCGCTACTCCCCTGGCTCGATACTCCCCCGGCTCGATACTTCCCCGGCTCGTTACTCCCCCGTATCGCTACTCCCCCGGCTCGTTACTCCCCCGTACACAGAAAATGACTGGATAACCCTGTGATAGTAAGTTGGCATGAAATATTGTTCCCCCCCCCCCCCCCCCCCCCCTGTCCAGCTGTTTTGTTTGTTTCTTTGTTTGTTTATCCAGACAATTTCTCCGGAAAAACAATATTTCATGCTAACTTACTATCACAGGGTTATCCAGTCATGTTCTGTGTACGGAGGAGTAACGAGCCGGGGGAGTATCGATACGGGGGAGTAACGAGCCGGGGGAATAACGAGCCGGGGGAGTATCGAGCCGGGGGAGTAGCGATACGGGGAAGTAACGAGCTGAGCATCTCGTTACTACCCCGTATCTCTTCTGCTTAAAATATATACTTTTTTTTCAAAGATGTACTGTACACGAATGTACAGGCAGATCTGACAGTTGTAAGTTCTTTAAACATGCTCTCTCTCTCTCTCTCTCTCTCTCTCTCTCTCTCTCTCTCTCTCTCTCTCTCTCTCTCTCTCTCTCTCTCTCTCTCTCTCTCTCTCTCTCTCGAAAATTTAATTAAGTAATAACTACATTACTTAAGTGTAATAAAAAGGCACTGGGGAGTAACGAGCCGGGGGAGTAACGAGCCGGGGGAGTAGCAATACGGGGGAGTAACGAGCCGGGGGAGTAACGAGCCGGGGGAGTAACGATACGGGGGAGTAACGAGATGCTCCCGATGGGGACTTAGCTCAGTCGGTAATACACTTGCTTTATAATGGCGGGCTTAGGTTGAGCTAGAGATTTGTGCAGACTGTCGAGACACATGCGCACAAAAAATTTAATATAGATCCAAGGCTCACAGCGAAAGTCTGGTGTGAAAAACACGAAGACATGCATGCATCATCCCTCGTCTCTCATCATCATGATTGTATCTCGATACTTTGACGAGACAAGCCTTAAATGCTTGTGTGTCAAAGAGGACAGCTGCAGTTGGCTCATTCAAGTCAAAATATTCATATCATACCCTCAGCAAATTACCAATACCTGTCCCAATATTGGCCTACTGGAAAGTGTGCAGGATATTATTTGTACTGGGACAGGCTGGAATATGTAGGTCTCAGCATACCTTACACTTACCTGTACATTTGTGTGGGGTTTGAAAATGGCTAGCATGGTCCCAGTGTACCTTAATGACACCTGTATATTTTGTAACCTGTAAATGTGTATAGGTTATGAAAATGGTGTCTAACATTTTTACCTGTCATTTTGTGTGTGTGTCTAGGTGGCGGAGGACCTCCCCCACCTGCGGGCTGGGCCCCTGCACCTGGCGCCCCTGCCCCTGGAGGCCCCGTAACGGCGGCCGGCCCCGCCAACTGTCCCCGTGGCCTGGAGTACCTGGCCTCCGTCGACCAGCTCATCGTCAAGCAGAAAATGGAGGCTCTGGAGGGTAAGAGTGCTCTGATATAAACTGTGAGGCATTGCAGAGTGCAAGTTGGCGTGTGTGCATGTATGCAAGCACAGACACACACACACACACACACACACACACACACACACACACACACACACACACACGCACACGCACGCGTGCATGCATGCAAGCACAAGTAGACACACACACACCACAAGCACACACAGATACACACACACACAGACACACACACACGCACACACACACACACACACACACACACACACACACACACACACATACACACACACACACACAAACCAAAAACTTGGTCTGATAGAAAAACAAATTAGGTGAGCAAATCAGGGATCAGAGTTCTCAAGTGCATCCCTTTATTTGAACTATGTACATTCTAGGTTTGTATGAAGTGTGCACTATTTGCACATTGTCTTTCAAGAAAGGTTAACAAATCAGTACATTTAATGTAATAACCCCATCAGCTAAAATCACAAGGGGTGAGTTGTTCCTAGTGATCCTAGCTAATTCAGCCCCCTGAACCACCAGCATAATTGTCCTTGAAATAGTAATTGCTCACTGGCACTGAGGTTTGCCTAACTAATTCATTTTCTGCAACAAACATGTAAATTGATTACATTAACAAAGAAAGAAAAAACCTCAGCTAATTCATACACCTGGTACTCTAAACGAGCACCCCTGCCCCCCCCCCCCCCTCCCCCCCCTCCCCCCTCCCCCCCCTCCCCCCTCCCCCCCCTCCCCCCTCCCCCCCCTCCCCCCTCCCCCCCCTCCCCCCCTCTACTTGAAGTGTATACATGTTTCCAAATGCTTGGCAAGGAATTGTGGAGGCTAATTGATATCGCGAATTCAAAGTAGCTTGCATATACATGTATGTGCTTATTGCAAGCCTCAGCTTTCAGTCGGCCAAATATTAGGTTGGGTTCTCTCAAAATACCTGACCCTAGTTAACCTCTAGAAAGGTCACACGGCAATTAGTTGGCTCATGTGCGTGTGTGTATGTTAGTGTATGCGGATGGAAAGGACCGGTTAATTGTGCAAGCCAGAGAATATTACCGTAGATAGTTTGAAGGAAAGAGAACATCGAATGGATGATGGATTGGGCTGATTGTACTCCAGGTTGTAACTGAAGGTTCCGGTCAAAGAGAAAATGGATAAGTCCGGATTCAAATGAAACATGCATCATGCAAACTTTTGGAAATTTTAATTATGTAAGAAGAACATAATTGTCGGGGCCTAAATTCCTTTGGGGTGGTGGTTCTGGACAGTTTGATCGAGAGCACTGGTCACAAGGGCTGGTAAGACTGTACTTTTCATTGTGTCATGAATACCACTCCACAGAAATATATCACTGGTCACAAGGGCCGGTAAGACTGTATACTTTTCATTGTGTCATGAATACCACTCCACAGAAATATATCACTGGTCACAAGGGCCGGAAAGACTACTTTTCATTGTGTCATGAATACCACTCCACAGAAATATATCACTGGTCACAAGGGCCGGTGAGACTGCTAGCACTTGAACCCATGGCACCACCATTTAAGGAAAGGGGGGAGAAAATTGCTAACGCCCTGACCCAGGGTCGAACTCGCAACCTCTCGCTGGAAGCGCAAGTGCGTTACCACTCGGCCACCCAGTCCAGTATACTTGCAAAGATCATCTTGTTTTGATGTTGAAAGTCTCGTTCATTTCAATGCTTGTCATTCTCTCAGGTGCCGGGAGACTGGTTCCACACAACTCTCACTCACTCTTGTTGCACATGTCATATGCATTTAGTGCCCTTATACTGTACTATCCTTTGTTTCTGATATGTTGTGATGTTGTTGTGCAGCTTTCACTGGCTTTGAGACCAACAACAAGTACGAAGTTCTCAACACTATGGGACAGAGGGTCTTCATGGCTGTGGAAGGTATTTACATCTTGTTTCATATCACTTGATTTATCCTGATTTGTACAGTGAAACCTCCCCTTTCAGACTTAAACAATCTGAGAAAATTAGGTTTTAAAAAGGAGGGAGTCTTAAAATGGGGGTAAACTTACAGAGGTTGTGAACAGAAATTAGTCTAAGAAAGCAAGGGTCTCAGGATGGAGGATGGAAGTCTCAAATTGGGGGTAAACTTACAGAGGTTGTGAACAGAAATTAGTCTAAGAAAGCAAGGGTCTCAGAATGGAGGATGGAAGTCTCAAAATGGGGGTAAACTTACAGAGGTTGTGAACAGAAATTAGTCTAAGAAAGCAAGAGTCTCAGAATGGAGGATGGAAGTCTCAAAATGGGGGTCTTAAGGGGGGGGGGGGGGGGTTCCTGTGTTTTGGCTTTATAGGGGGGTTCCAGTGTCTTGGCTTTGTAGGGGCGTTCCAGTGTATTGGCTTTGTAGGGGGTTCCAGTGTATTGGCTTTGTAGGGGCGTTCCAGTGTATTGGCTTTGTAGGGGGGTTCCACTGTATTGGCTTTGAAGGGGCGTTCCAGTGTATTGGCTTTGTAGGGGCGTTCCAGTGTATTGGCTTTGTAGGGGGGGTTCCACTGTATTGGCTTTGTAGGGGGTTCCAGTGTAATGGCTTTGTAGGGGGTTCCAGTGTATTGGCTTTGTAGGGGGGTTCCAGTGTATTGGCTTTGTAGGGGGTTCCAGTGTCTTGGCTTTGTAGGGGGGTTCCAGTGTATTGGCTTTGTAGGGGGGTTCCAGTGTATTGGCTTTGTAGGGGGGTTCCAATGTATTGGCTTTGTAGGGGGGGTTCCAGTGTATTGGCTTTGTAGGGGGGTTCCAGTGTATTGGCTTTGTAGGGGGGTTCCAGTGTATTGGCTTTGTAGGGGGGTTCCAGTGTATTGGCTTTGTAGGGGGTTCCAGTGTATTGGCTTTGTAGGGGGGTTCCAGTGTCTTGGCTTTGTAGGGGGGTTCCAGTGTCTTGGCTTTGTAGGGGGGTTCCAGTGTCTTGGCTGTGTAGGGGGGGTTCCAGTGTATTAGCTTTGTAGGGGGGTTCCAGTGTATTGGCTTTGTAGGGGGGTTCCTGTGTATTGGCTGTGTAGGGGGGGGGGTTCCAGTGTATTGGCTTTGTAGGGGGGTTCCAGTGTATTGGCTTTGTAGGGGGGTTCCAGTGTATTGGCTTTGTAGGGGGGTTCCAGTGTATTGGCTTTGTAGGGGGTTCCAGTGTATTGGCTTTGTAGGGGGGTTCCAGTGTATTGGCTTTGTAGGGGGGGGGGGTTCCAGTGTATTGGCTTTGTAGGGGGGTTCCAGTGTATTGGCTTTGTAGGGGGGTTCCAGTGTATTGGCTTTGTAGGAGGGTTCCAGTGTATTGGCTGTGTAGGGGGGTCCCAGTGTATTGGCTGTGTAGGAGGGTTCCAGTGTATTGGCTTTGTAGGGGGGTTCCAGTGTATTGGCTTTGTAGGGGGGTTCCAGTGTATTGGCTTTGTAGGGGGGTTCCCAGTGTATTGGCTTTGTAGGGGGGGTTCCAGTGTATTGGCTTTGTAGGGGGTTCCAGTGTATTGGCTTTGTAGGGGGGTTAATAATAATAATAATAAAGATAGCTTATATAGCGCCGCTTCACAAATTTAACTATGCTCTTAGCGCTGTACATCGAGATATAACAATTTCAATAATATAAATACAAAGATGATATTATCATAATACACATTTACAAATATCACTCACGTGCATACATCCTCGTGCACACCACGCGCATACACACTCCCACTCATTAGCAAGTGCTTCCATCCCCCTGCCACTGAGATGTTCATATATACCCCCCTGGACAAGCTCACACCATGTCCGTCTCCTCTCTAGACTGTACATACACTCAGCAAGAAAAAGAAAGACTACCGTACTTTCCGGGTCATAAGGCGCGACTTTTTTCCTCGAGTTCGACCCCTGCGTCTTGTATAACGAAGCGCCTAATCCGTGTATGAAATACGAAAAAAATCAGAGACCGCCTGAGTCCCAGTCAAACAACTTGTGATAATGCATGTTTCAGCTACTAGGTACTGCCCTGGCCAAGTTTCCTCGAGCTCTCAAGCCACCCAGCTATCACAATGGACCTGCCTTTGATCTCGCCGCACACACAGAGCACACATATTTCCACTCTGTTAAACTCGGTCACTGACCGGTCACCGACCCCGGTGCAGGAAGTGTTTCCTCTCTCAGATATGACAGGGGAACCACCTCTCATGGCAAAAACTGGGTCATTTCCACTCTGTATTCTTCTTTTGATGTGCGGCTTATTTTCATTCTTCGACCATTTGTTACCGGTATACTTTTTCAATTTTGGTGCGCCCTATCGGCTCCCTGCGCCCAATGGGTGACTGGATTACAATTTTTGTTAAAAAGAAGGGGGTGCGCCTTATGCGCTGTAGCGCCTTGTCACCCGGAAAGTACGGTAAATGCAAATTTCATACACAACCCTATGGCTCAATCAAAGCTGAAGCAACTATACAAAAAAGACACATTCAAACAACGAATCTAACTTCACCTCTAACAGTCTATAAAGATGGCAAGGACAATTTACAAGGATTCGCGAAAAAGGTGCGTTTTAAGGGAACTGCGGAAAGAGTCCTTAGAAGCAGAATGGCGAACGGAGGAAGGGAGAGAATTCCAGACAATGGCAGCCGCAGAAGCAAACGAGCGATCTCCAAAAGAAGGCAAGCTTCGCTCGAGAGTTTCCAGTTTGCGACTGTCAGCGCGTGAGCGGAGGTTGTAGTCAGAGGGGGTTCCAGTGTCTTGGCTTTGTAGGGGGGTTCCAGTGTATTGGCTTTGTTCTTAGTTGACTTGATGTAAAAAAGACAATTAATGAATGCTGTTGATCTTTACTGTATGCTAACTTTATTACCTTGCCTTTTATACTTCAGAGTATTCCTGAATTTGTTGTTGTGTTGTTTTGTATTGTAGTGTTGTGTTGTGTTGTGTTGTGTCGTGTCGTGTCGTGTTGTGACGTGTCGTGTCGTGTCGTATCGTGTTGTACTGTATTGTACTGTATTGTACAGTACTGTACTGTATTGTGCAGTACTGTACTGTATTGTACTGTACTTTACTGTATTGTATTGTGTGGTTAACAGACACATGTTGCTGTACTCGATGTTGTTGCGGTGCGGCACGGCCGTTTGACATCAAGATCATGGACAACCACAAGAAGGAGGTCTTGCACCTGGAACGACCGCTGCGCTGCGAATGCTGCCTCTGCTTCTGCTGTCTGCAGGTAACACACTTATCATTGTAGAGTCACCTTAGTGGTGGGGGCGGGGGGGGGGGGGGATATTAACTAAGCTGTATGTACAGGTGCTATGCCAGTCAGAGCTAGCAAACTGGATATATTCGTGTTTGCTACCATGTATGTGGCTTTTCCACTGTAAGTCTCTACTAGTGAAGACATAGACAAATGCCAAAAATAACTGTCGGGTTTGTAGGGGTTGTGAAAGAGTGAATGCCCTTGCACGCATGTGTTTGTTATAATATATTATAGTGCAATGTCACATGTTATTAATTGTTACGTGTGTGAATGCACTGTAAATAATGTTGTGTTGTTGTGTTTTTGTACTGCACTCAGCAGGGCTTAACCCTGTATATATATACTATAGAAATATTGTTGTTATTGTTATTACAGTATAATCATTATGTTTTTGTGTTGTTTGTCAGAAAATGGAGGTGCAGGCCCCTAAAGGCAACATCATCGGCTTCGTGCGACAGGCGTGGAGTCCCTGCTGTGTCCCCAAGTACAAGATCAACAACGAGAATGATGAGACCGTCCTGCGCATCAGGGGCCCCTGCTTTCGCTGCAACATCTGCGGGGATATCGAGTTTGAGGTGGGTTAGATATCTGCAGGAATATCGAGTTTGAGGTGGGTTAAATATCTGCAGGGATATCGAGTTTGAGGTGGGTTAAATATCTGCGGGGATATCGAGTTTGAGGTGGGTTAAATATCTGCGGGGATATCGAGTTTGAGGTGGGTTAAATATCTGCGGGGATATTGAGTTTGAGGTGAGTTAAATATCTGCGGGGATATTGAGTTTGAGGTATGTAGTAGTCTGTTTGTGAGTTTCAGTGATGCATCATTATAAGTAAGGTAACATAAACGAGTGACGTCTGTGTGTGTCTTTCAGTGCATGTGGACCTTGTGGCTGAGTTGGCCAACGTTACATACTGACATATGTGTTTCACTGACGCATCATAGTGGTATGAGCAATGAAAGAGTGATGTCTGTGTAACCCAGTGTTGGAACACAAAAATCATTTTTAGAAGCAATTTTGCCCAGTCAAACAGGATTGAGAATTTTAGATCTAATTTTTTAGCCCAATAAAAACTGTTAAGGGTACGCAAAGGTTCCCAAGAACGTACAAGGAGACAGCAGCAGACAGTCCCTATCACAAACAGAACTCTACAATTCTCAGCAGTGAGCGACGTAGAAGAAACGTCAAGCTATAAATAGCTCGCGCTCTCCAATGGTCAACAACTGCAGAGTCTGCTGTGAAGGGTGACGCAGTAGTCTCTGTGGTGTATGTGTGTCTGTATAGTAACTAGCGAGGTGCATTTGTATCAATATTTTTTACAACAAAAATTGTTACAGATTGTAACAGACCCTGCTGTCACTGCAATATATGGCGGGATATCATGTTCGAGGTGGGGCATGGGTGATGAAAGTGGTGTATGTGTATGAGTGGTTATCAGGAATGGGTATGTGTTGTGGTGTTTGCGACACAGCACATTTATTTTGAAGCAAACTGTGACAGATTGCAACAGACCACGCTAATGGTTGCAGCAACCATCTTTTGCAAACACGTTCAGTAATGAACAGGGCTCTTCGCGTATGTACGTTCATGACTATACAGCTGTTGCTGCTTTAAAGATTAACATCCTTGAATAAATGAGAGTCACGCACCAGTGCGAGTAATTTCATTATCTGTGGGTGAATGTGAATGGAACAGGATGTTACTGTGAATGAAGGTCTGTTTGGTTCACTGACAAAGGGAGTGTGGCATGTCGGGGACTTGATTTTAATGCGTGTGCTTGAAGGGTGGTGATGTAGAGGTTACATGCCGAGTCTCAGTGATTATTAAAAATAATGGTCGAAGTTGGCGGATCATGAAAAATGCGAGCTTCAGCGAGCTTTTTCATGACCGCGAACTGAGACCATTATTTTTAATAATCACTGAGACGAGGTGTGTAACCTCTTTATTCCTCCTTTCTTCAGTTATTCAAAGAAAACAGGAGTTTTTGTGCGAAAGTTTGATCGAATCCGAATCACTCAACCAGTCAACCTGCGCAGGCAATCGATTAATGCGCGGTTGTATAGTTCCGTGCAAATCATTCCATTCTGTTAGCACTTCTTGTCAGTTTCCCTGTTTTAGACTAAAATCAAGTACACAGATATGCTGTTATTCTGCTGTGGCGGTAAAGGCAGATATTGTGTGTTCTGTTTATGTTTTAGTATCGCTTAGGATAATGTTCTTTCGTCACATGGGACTAGCAGACGAACTTTTGCACCCGTGTTCCAACGTTAATTACTGTATGAAGTTCAGTTTTCTGGGGAAAATAGTGTATGAAACCGCTTTATGTTGTTTAAATTGATGAGATGTGTGCATTTGGTTGCGTGTGATCTGTTTATAAAATGAAATATTGTTGAAAACTGACCGTCGGATTGCAGTCAGTTTTGTCGAAGAAACTGCGTTAAAAGAAGGGGAACTACTCTTGTCGGCTAGAGTATGAGTTACTTGCCTTGGGAATTTGCTTGTGATGAACGGTTTGTGCACAGCAGATCTAGATTCAGAAAACAACCTAACTCATGGATTTTATATGGAGATTCATGTGTTCAGGCCTGTAGTTGTTAATTTAAATGCGGTATGTTTGTATTGTTTGCTCCAGAGATGTATATTTCGTACGTATAGAGCGTTCGGAACTTTTCAGTCGCAAAAGTAGTACCAAAACAGAACAGCTTCTCAACCCATTGCACTATCGAGGATACAGGCTGTTGCTGGCTCGTTATTTGTTTGGTTGCTGGGTCATTATCGAAAAATAACTAGCTCTACAAGTTTACAGAGGTAAAGAAGCAGAGGGGGGAATAATGTGGGTTAATGTATAGTCAGTAAGAGTCAGGTTTCATTCAGCTCTACAAGTTTACAGAGGTAAAGAAGCAGAGGGGGGAATAATGTGGGTTAATGTATAGTCAGTAAGAGTCAGGTTTCATTCAGCTCTACAAGTTTACATAGGTAAAGAAGCAGAGGGGGGAATAATGTGGGTTAATGTATAATCAGTAAGAGTCAGGTTTCATTCAGCTCTACAAGTTTACATAGGTAAAGAAGCAGAGGGGGGAATAATGTGGGTTAATGTATAGTCAGTAAGAGTCAGGTTTCATTCAGCTCTACAAGTTTACAGAGGTAAAGAAGCAGAGGGGGGAATAATGTGGGTTAATGTATAGTCAGTAAGAGTCAGGTTTCATTCAGCTCTACAAGTTTACATAGGTAAAGAAGCAGAGGGGGGAATAATGTGGGTTAATGTATAATCAGTAAGAGTCAGGTTTCATTCAGCTCTACAAGTTTACATAGGTAAAGAAGCAGAGGGGGGAATAATGTGGGTTAATGTATAGTCAGTAAGAGTCAGGTTTCATTCAGCTCTACAAGTTTACAGAGGTAAAGAAGCAGAGGGGGGAATAATGTGGGTTAATGTATAGTCAGTAAGAGTCAGGTTTCATTCAGCTCTACAAGTTTACAGAGGTAAAGAAGCAGAGGGGGGAATAATGTGGGTTAATGTATAATCAGTAAGAGTCAGGTTTCATTCAGCTCTGCTTGATGTGCACATATATTGTATAGTCTAGAAGTTTTACTGCATCATGGACACAAAAAAAGCTGTCAAATCAGAGCTCAAAAGCAACCCCAAACAAAACTATCTTCAGGCCTTTTCTGATTGGTTTAAGCATATGCGACTTTGCATCGATGTAGGAGGAGAGTAGTTCTGATGGCTGGTGTATTTTGAGTCAGACAGTCTCTGCGGAAATAACATTTGATCATTTTGTTTACATCATACCTTGTAGGGAATTCGTGAGCTTATGTTTAACAACAAAAAATCTCTTCTTCTCAGGTGACGGCGCCTGACGAGCAGACTCACGTGGGTCAGATCTCCAAGCAGTGGACGGGGCTGGCCAAGGAGATCTTCACGGACGCTGATAACTTTGGCGTGACCTTCCCGCTGGACATGGAAATCAAGACCAAGGCCACCATGCTGGGTGCCGTGTTCCTCATCGTGAGTTCACACTTTCACCCCATTCTTCATCCATAGCCTCATCGTGAGTTCACACTTTCACCCCATTCTTCATCCATAGCCTCATCGTGAGTTCACACTTTCATCCCATTCTTCATCCATAGCCTCATCGTGAGTTCACACTTTCACCCCATTCTTCATCCATAGCCTCATCGTGAGTTCACACTTTCACCTCATTCTTCATCCATAGCCTTATCGTGAGTTCACACTTTCACCCCATTCTTCATCCATAGCCTCATCGTGAGTTCACACTTTCACCCCATTCTTCATCCATAGCCTCATTGTGAGTTCACACTTTCACCCCATTCTTCATCCATAGCCTCATCGTGAGTTCACACTTTCACCCCATTCTTCATCCATAGCCTCATCGTGAGTTGACACTTTCACCCCATTCTTCATCCATAGCCTCATCATGAGTTCACACTTTCACCCCATTCTTCATCCATAGCCTCATCGTGAGTTCACACTTTCACCCCATTCTTCATCCATAGCTTCATCCATAGCCTCATCGTGAGTTCACACTTTCATCCCATTCTTCATCCATAGCCTCATCGTGAGTTCACACTTTCATCCCATTCTTCATCCATAGCCTCATCGTGAGTTCACACTTTCACCCCATTCTTCATCCATAGCCTCATCGTGAGTTCACACTTTCATCCCATTCTTCATCCATAGCCTCATCGTGAGTTCACACTTTCACCCCATTCTTCATCCATAGCCTCATCGTGAGTTCACACTTTCATCCCATTCTTCATCTATAGCCTCATCGTGAGTTCACACTTTCACCCCATTCTTCATCCATAGCCTCATCGTGAGTTCACACTTTCACCCCATTCTTCATCCATAGCCTCATCGTGAGTTCACACTTTCATCCCATTCTTCATCTATAGCCTCATCGTGAGTTCACACTTTCACCCCATTCTTCATCCATAGCCTCATCGTGAGTTCACACTTTCACCCCATTCTTCATCCATAGCCTCATCGTGAGTTCACACTTTCATCCCATTCTTCATCCATACCCTCATCGTGAGTTCACACTTTCATCCCATTCTTCATCCATAGCCTCATCGTGAGTTCACACTTTCACCCCATTCTTCATCCATAGCCGCCAGCCCTCCCAAATTTTCAGGAATCTCACGATGTTTGAAATACGTCACAAAATCGCGGAATTTGTTCGATTTTCCCGAAAAGGAAATTTTCTAAAATAATTTGTGAACGCAGCCTATTTTGGGGGGATGAAACTGGTGAAAAGACGCTCTGGTTAACCGAGACCAACCGAGTCGATGTGCGAATGTACATAAAATAAGTTGTGCTTCTTTACGGTTTTTACCTTCTACAAATGCCGCAGAAAAAGAAAAAAAATCAAATACCAAAGGCTAAAGTGAGGTTTTTACCGCAGTATAAAGACGAACTATGACTTTTTCGACAAGTCAGACAAGGGGGGATACCACACATTTAGCTTGTCGGCGTGACATCACAACACAGGAATTTCATAGTCATAAGGTTGGCAGCCATGTTCATCTTCTTCTTCTGCGTTTATAGGCTGAAACTCCCACATACTTGTGTTTTTAAGCACGAGTGGGTTTTTACATGTATGACCGTTTTTACCCCGCCATTTAGGCAGCTGTACGCCGCTGTTGGAGGATGCATGCTGGGTATTTTCGTGTTTCTATAACTCACCGAACTCTGACATGGATTACAGGATCTTTTCCATGCACACTTGCAGGTCTTGTGCTTGCGTGTACACACGAAGGGAGATAAGGCACTAGCAGGTCTGCACATAAGTTGACCCGGGAGATAAAAAATTAAACCACCAGTCCCGGTCGGGATTCGAACACGCGACCTTCCGCATAGGAGGCCACTGCGCCTGTCTGACCCCATTCACTCAGGGCTACCCACCCACACTCTACCTAGAGGGTCCTGGGACCCCTCATTTTAATTTGTAGGGGGTCTAAAGACCCTCTCAGTGGAACTTTAGAGGGTCCCAAGATTGGGAGGACTTCTGAAGTCGTGGGAAACCTTTCAAAAGGGATTATATATTTGTCACATCGGTTTAATTTATTCTGTAAATTTGCGTCTGTGTAGATCTGTGTGTTTTTCTCATCATTACTGTTCATTTTTGTACTTTGTTTTATTTGTTTCTAAATTAATAGACCTATATGTGCTCACTAGTTAAATGGTCTGATGTTGATCAGGCTCTGAGTTCAAGTTTCTTTATGCATTGATTGTGTTGAGGTTAGAGTATCACATTTTCTGTTCTTGTGAGTCAGTGTAGATTTTCACATTACACGTACAAAGGGCATGAGAGCTTTTGATAAAGAAAAGAGAATGCTATAATTTTGTCAATTTTGTTTTCGTTTGTTGCTTCTTCTTGTTAGTTCTTTAGTTATAAATTTGACAGTGTTACAGTGTTCGTGAGGTTCTTGAACATGCACGTAAACGTAGCCTAGTTCAGCACCGTGGAACCCTCTTTTTAAGACCTAAAACATCTGAGAAAATCAGGTCTTAACAAGGAGGGAGTCTTAAAATGGGAAAACATACAGAGGTTATGCACAGACAATGGGAGAAGACAGGGTCTTCTTCTTCTTGTCGTTCGCTGTTAGATCGTCAGTCCGGACTGCAGGGCGAAACGTGCTGTCCTTCGAAGTCCTCTCTGGGGCCGTATAGCTTCTTTTGTAGTGCTGTCTCCTCTGGCCAGATGGTGTCCCTCCGAGCACTGTGGTATGGACAAGCCTGCAGGATGTGCTCTGCTGTCTGGTTCTTGCCACACGGCACACGGACATAAGGGGGAGGGAAGCAGTGTCTTCAAAGGGGGGCTCCACTGTACTTACTGAGTCTACTTGTAGAAAATTGTTAGGCAAAAAAAAAAAAAGGTCTGT
This sequence comes from Littorina saxatilis, assembly GCF_037325665.1. Lineage (NCBI taxonomy): Eukaryota > Metazoa > Mollusca > Gastropoda > Littorinimorpha > Littorinidae > Littorina > Littorina saxatilis. Next base: position 41,005,241 of record NC_090257.1, read on the forward strand.
TTACGGTAACATAGGCCAAAAAAATTGGGTCGGTAGGTCGGGATTTTTATTTTTTTATATTTTTTTTTCTCCAAAAAACCATATTTTTACGTTATTTTGCACACAAAAAAAAAAGATTTTTTTTTCTTCTTCCCCAAATGCCAAAAAAAAGTCTAGGGTTGCGCGAAAAAAATAGGGTCGGTCGGGTTACCGTAAACAGACCTTTTTTTTTTTTTGGCCTTAGCATGTTATATTTTTGCTTTACTTTTGTTCTTTCTGTTTCTGACAGGATATGTCTGTTGCTGCAGCTGTGGTCAATTGTTCTTGACGTCAAAGTGGCAGTTGTTTGTTTGTCAATATATATACATGTAGTGCATGGCAGTTATGACAGTTGTTTACCTGAGAGTTATTGCCATTACTAAGAGCTGAATTGATTGTTCGGCTGGGGTGACATAGACATAGACAATCCTATTGTCTTGAGTGAGAAATTCATGTTTGACACACACACGTAGAGACGAACGCATAGACACACAGACAGCTGGTCACAAATACACACACACATCCACACACATATATATATATATACATACATCCAAGAACTGAAAACCTCACACACAAAACTTTGACCCTGTAAACATTGCCAGAATTCTTCTTTATCTTCATCCGTTTGGCGGTCACAATTGTAGTATCGATTATTATGCCGCTTTGGGGATTTAACGTTAAAATAACAGGTGCTAGAAAGATATGAAACTGAGTGAGAACTAACTATTCACCTAGTCTATGTGGGTTTGAACAGCATGCTACTATTTTTTTGCGTTTCGCCCAGAGGCTAGCTGATCTCAGGCTCTAGTGCTTTGCACAGCCAAAAAGTACATTAAAAAGTCAAAATAACAAAATTATAATGATAGTTGCAAAACTTAGCACATGCAGCTAATTTTGTGTGTGTTTGTAGTGTTGATGTTATATGTGTTCACACTTTGTCCACAGGACTTCATGTACTTTGAGCAGGACAGGAAAGACGTCAAGAAAGAGACCAAGAGTCTGGACTAAGGGGAGCAACTCTGGCAGAAAGGTGCAGACTGTGTAGAGTAGAGTAGTGATTGCCTCCCATTGCTGTGTTTCATACATCATGTCAAACCCGTTGTTTACATCTTCTGTCTCCAGGATTTCATGTACTTCGAAGGCGATGAAAAAGACGTGAAAAAAGAGATGAAGCGTTTGACGGATTGAAACCCCAAAGTGGTAACGTCTGAGCTAGTTGACTCACTGAAACTTGTTTCTCTTCTTCCTTTGCCTAACATCACACTATATTTACTGTTTGTCCGTTTTGCAAAACGTTTAACATCAAAAGTTGTTGAAGGTAGAACAGGCAACTGATTATGCAGGGCTCCCACTTTCTACGAAATCACTGATTTCCAAGAAATGTACATGTACTACTAAAACTGAGAAATCCATAAATGTGCTAAGATTTGTCGGATGACATCATTTTGAATATTCATTTCAAAATGTTTCCAGAAACCCCAAATAGAATTTCAGTGATTTTTTGTTTTCTTCAGTGGCATTCTGTGTCAAGAAGAGAAAAGTTTGTTCAGGTTTCAGTCAGAATTATAAGAGGGGGACGTACAGTAGCAATTCCAACAGAGGGTGATTTATGCAGTGACACAAGATTTTGTCAATGCAAGTACTGGTAGTTAAAAAAAATATGGATAGATTCTTCAGTTGGTATTTTTTATGGACACCTTTTCCAGTTGCCCTTTTCTGTAGATGTAGGTTGGGAATAATGTCTCTACTGGTTATCATTTGCCGCTGAGGTTCTGACTGGGGTTATGACCAAGAGGATCAAGTAGATACATAGTTCTAATTGCTAGTAAGTAGTATGAGTAGATGAAAGCTAGTCTAATACTAGTGAATACTTTTAATTTCTTGATTCTTTTTCTACCAGTACACTACTCAGGTGATACTGTGTCTCTGTGAGGAGTAACAACTAAACTTTAAAGCTTGTGTATAGAATATGTATATTGTCAACATATAAAACGCGGAGTTTATCTTTTTCATAAGCACAGGCTCAGGAATATTATATTTGAAGTTATAGATTTTTTTTATTGCAGTGAACTTCTTAATTCGGCAGAGTTTTTGAGACATGCTTTTGAATGTATTATGTATTTGCTTCTTATTCTTGTCTTCTGGTACCTGTGTTATGCTTTATCGTGGACAGCTATATATATTGTATCATCCGATTCTCTCTATGTCCTTAACAAAGCATTGTGGGAATTCTATTCTTTGTAAGTCTGCAGAACTGTCCTAGTCTACGTTGTATATATTGTGTATATTTGTGTGTGGAGTATATGTTTTGAATGCTTTACTGGACTGCAATGGGACTTGGAAGAATGTTCATCATATCTGTTGTGAATTTCTTTCTGTTCTGGGAGATTCAGTCATGTATTTTATTTTTAATCATGATATTTACATATAAAATCCTGTAATTGTTTGTATACCCTTTCATGGGTATAAGTTTATGTAAGAATTTTTGGTCTGTTTTTTTATAAATTTATTTTGTATGGTACAAAATCACATTGCAAACATAGGATCATTGCAGACATAGGATCATTGCAGACATATATACTTATCAGCCCATGCTTGTGTTTGCTTTGTTCATATATGAATCAGTTATCCTACGCTTTTTCTTATTCAAATGATACTCCTTCCTGCTGTGCCAAATAGCTGTAGACACATTTACAAATACATGTTACAGTGGGTTAGTTACCCCCCCCCCCCACACACACACACACACACTTCACATTTGCAGTTTATTGCTTCAACACAGTGTGTTATTGTGTGATGCACACCACGTGACTGAATTTTGCTGTACAGTGGAACCCCCTTTTAAGACCTCAAAAAACCTGAGAAAATTAGGTCTAAAAAACGGAGTCGTTAAAATGGGGGTGGATTTACAGCAGTTATGAACAAATCTGAGAAAACAGCTAGGGTCTTAAAAGGGAGGGAGTCTTAAATTGGGGGGTCTTATTGTTTGTTTGTTCGTTCATGGGCTGAAACTCCCACGGCTTTTACGTGTATGACCGTTTTTACCCCGCCATTTAGGCAGCCATACGCCGCTTTCGGAGGAAGCATGTTGGGTATTTTCGTGTTTCTATAACCCACCGAACTCTGACATGGATTACAGGATCTTTTTCGTGCGCACTTGGTCTTGTGCTTGCGTGTACACACGGGGGTGTTTGGACACCGAGGAGAGTCTGCACACAAAGTTGACTCTGAGAAATAAATCTCTCGCCGAACGTGGGGATGAACTCACGCTGACAGCGGCCAACTGGATACAAGTCCAGCGCGCTACCGACTGAGCTACATCCCCGCCCTGGGGGTCTTGTCAAAAGGGGGGGGGTTCCACTGTGGTGAACAGTCATCCTTATCTCATCAAAGGGTTTTCAAGCTTTACATATATTTAAAGCGTCTTTACACGCATTTATCCTCAGATCTCAGAAAATTGTTTTGAAGTAAGAGACATAAAGAAAGCCCTGTTGATAATTGCTTCAATACGCTGCTTTATTTGTGTTTGTATGTTTTAACTGAGTAAGTATAAATTAAATGACCTTTGATTTTGATAGCCTTTATGTTTAGATCATATAGTTCGTTGAAAGTAAAGAGTTTAACTTTTTGACAGCTGCACACTTCAATTGTTGATTAGAAGTAAATTATCATCATCATTGTGAGGATTGTTTTAATATTGTCTTGGTGAAAAAGGATCGACTTAATTACCAGAGAAGTGTACAGGGCTTTGCTATATCTTTCCTGAAGTTAGAATGGGTCTGATCTATGCATGCGGAACTATTTTATCTCTTCTGCTGAACAGCTGAACTTAATTTTCATTGTCATTTGCAGGTTTATTTAGCCATTGAGAACTATCATTCATATTTTACTTTGAGTGTTTAGCAGTGGGATAAGGGTGATAATGGATTATAGCTGTGTGCGATTGTATACCAAGCTGTAAAAAATGTGCTTTGAGTTGTTTTCAAATTCTTCTGTCCTATCGACTATATATGGGTTGTTTATTGGAATCTTGACACATGTTTGGTATATTTTGGAAGATTGCTAAAAAAACTTTTCATGTACCATGCATTTTGAAAGATTGCTTATGTAGCATGGTTTGATATTCAACTTGGTAGCATGTATACTTTAAATAATTGTCTTGTATTTGAGTGCTTGATATCAGTATTGAACATTTCTCTTTAAAAACACTTATGGATAATGCAGAAATTGAACGCAAGGGAGAAGACAGAGATTGAAAAAAGACCAGTTAAAATGTCTGTGTGTGTATTCTGGATAAATATATTCAAATTATGGAAAACAACTCAGATGCATGATAGCACAAATTTACTTGAACAGACAAAAAAACAGTTAAAAAAATAATTTTGTAAGAAACAAAAAACAACAAAACACACACACAGGGACACACACACACAAGACAGAAAAGAAAGTTACAACACATCAGTAAGAGTAATATCAAAATCTTACTTTCTCTCTCTCGTCTTTTGCAGACCTTGACCTTGAAGCTTCCTGGGCATCCGTGGAGAAGAAGTTACTTAAGGGCGTACCACACACACATGATCGTTCTTCAAACTTTGCTTCAACTGCTTCTCGTGGATTTCTACATGTCCGTAGCGTTTTGTGTGCCTTGTTGTGTCTTGATTTCTACATGTCCGTAGCGTTTTGTGTGCCTTGTTGTGTCTTGATTTCTACATGTCCTGTACTACTTTTAAAGGACTGCTGCCAATATTCATTTGACAAGAATTTATTCCTGCACTTTGCATCATTTATGATATAATTTATGCATGGCATTTTTTTCTCAGGATGTCTTGTCTACTAATTTCAGATGCAAGATGTATGTTGAATTTTTAGTGTTTCTTTACAGCTGTACATTTTTATAAATGTGAATAAGACCCACCAAACCACGAAAGAAATAAAATGGGGCAGGGTTCAGTGTGGACAAAATTAGAAGTGAATTTAAGAGCATAATTTCAAGTTAGTGTTTTGGATGCCAGATCTGATTCATATAAAGAGATATCGAAGAAATGAAAATATAACTTTTTTTCCGTTATTTTTTCTTTTCCATTTTCTTCGCATCGTCATTTTTGCCTTTCCGATTTTTTTTTTTTTAGAGACTTCTGATTTATGATATGGTAACAAAAATGAGACCAGCAAATTAAAGGCAGCTGCATCAAGTTAATTGATCCCTTTGACAATTAGCACATTCTCTACTTCGTTGTGATAGATAATTCTGTTTTTTAGTGTCAATTACAAAGGCCATCAGTTGTTTAAAGCGTATTGGTTGTGTTTTATGTGCTTGATTTTAGCCTCTTATCCTTGATAAAAAAAAAATGGAATCTCCTAAATTGCACTCATTGAAATAGAAATGGCGGTTCATACTTTATTCATCACTCTTTTATTTTTTGCTTTGGATATACATCATGTACATGTAGCATAATATTTGTACTCCTGAAAAATGCTTTGCGCAGCAAGCATTGGATCACTCCATTGGAACAGTCTGTACTGAGTATTGTTAACTGCTGAAAATAGGAAGTGTGCGGGCCACCCATGTATAGGGCTGCATGGTTTTCTGAACTAGGTAAAGTAGGTTGTTTACAGTGGTCAGTAATGTAAATAGTGTCTTTTTACTTGAATGGTTGTACAATGAAACTTGGATAAATATATCATTTATTTATTTCTGTTTCTTCTTTGTAACACTATTAATTCAGAGGCTCCATTTACTGCCTTTAAATTGATACCTTTAGCTGTGTGGTTTTGTTGCCGTTTTTTTTGTTTGTTTGTTACACAGCTGATAATTCAGGTCAAACAATTTGCAGTGGCACTGTCCTTTTCTGATAAGAAATCATGTTATAATGTTTGTTTTTATTGCTGTTCATTTGGCAGCAACTTTCAAAACAAGTTCAATATCTGGCATGCAAGTAAAATTAACACATTTAAATGGTAGTGCATTGTAACTTTTTTAACCAATGGTTTTGTTGACAATGTTCAAGTGTACATTGAAACGTCCGTTTTCAGTCTCCCTGTACACTAAGACCTGGTCATAGTGTGTTACAGACAACCTTCAAAAATGGAAGAGAACAATACTGGACCAAGCCAAGATCTGTTTTATGCTGTTACTGAATGTCTTGTTCCTTCCTTCCACATACTTTGGCATTGAAGTGTTAGTGGAGCCTATCTGTACATGATAGCACACATTTGTTTCTCTTTGCAAATCATCATATTGCAGTCATTCATTTTTCTACCCTGCTAAACTGTTTATACTTCTTTTGTATTTTCCCTTTTTAGGAAATAACTCTGTCTGCTTTGAAAGGGGACAATTGTGAAAGAGTGAATCCTCTTGCTTTTAGTGAGGCAAGCTTGCTACATTTTCTCCTTGTCCACGTGTTTTACTTTTAGACACATCCCTTGCTAGTGACTGGCCTATAATGTCACGTGGGAAAGTTTGAAAATAAAAGCAAGAGTATTCACTCTTTGACAACTCACAGAAACCAGACAAGAGTTATTTCCGAATATCGTCTAATACTTTTTACTTGAACTGCTGTTCTATTTTCTTTCATGAGATGTTTCTGGTTGTTGACTTTTTGTATTTGTTTGACATTTTCTTGAAAGTGCAAGTCTATATGTTGATAGCTTTTATTTTTGATACTCCCCTGAAGCTCTGCTTTTGACATCTTTCTTATACCCTGTAAGCATTTTGTTAAACATTTTGGACACTTTTTTCTGCCTTCTTTGAATTTTTTTTTATAAAAACTGAGAGAAAAAAGCAAGAGGGTGTAAATTCAGGTCAATAATTATTGCAGCATAATTTGGTGATAATTGTTGTTACTTTATCATATCTATTGTGTAAAAATCATGCTTTCTCAAATATCAGTGTTTTAACTATCGATATACATCTGTATTTTGGATGTTTGCTCAAATTTTTGTATGTAATTCTTTAGTATTGGTTTTTCTGAGGAAATCACTGTTTTTTATATTGTATAACTGTCTTTTATGTGACCAGCTTCTTCAACTAAGGTCACGCACAGTGAGTATATAGGTCTGCTCAAAAAGTGAAATCCTTTGAAGCTTTTTACATCTGTTTCATGCTCAGTTTTGGGAGGTGTCAATCATGCTTTCAATTCGGCCAATTTCAGGATTCAATACTTCAACATCATGGGTGAAAGTAGCCCGTCAATTGACTGAAATCCGTCAATCTGAAAATAAGTCTGACGGAAATTCCGTCAATCTGTAATTTTGAAAAAAAAAAAAATTTTTATTATTTTTTTTTTTTAAACCGAAACTACTTGCGGAACACGTTTTCGAACTGCTATAGTGAACCGGTTGCAGTGTGCCCGGGTTGGAGTTCATGAAACTAAAACTGTGTGTGATAAGTTTGGTGCTTGAAACTGTATGCATCTGTTGGGTACCTTGGTTTGTATGATACCAAAGAAGTTTATGGCAAGGATAAATTTTTAAACTATGTAATAGAGTAGTAGAACAAGCCAAAAACATATTCTAAAAGCCATCCATGAATATTTCAGAAGCTGAATTCAAGTACATGTATGTGGTGCGAGTTTTTCCACATATGCACAAAGAACATATAATGCAGGACATTGAAAATATTTGGGAAAAAATCAACAAAAAGTTTTTTTCATACATTTATCATGTCATTTATATGGATAATAATTTCTGATATGATGTCTTAAACTCTCCGGTTGACATGACTAATTGACCAATTCTTTGTGGGATGTATTCTTGGTTTTAGGTAATACCGTTTTATAAATCATCAATCACGATTTCTGGAGATTGAAATAGCGTCTGTTTGTCACATTAGAAAGTGTAAGTATCAGTCTGCTTCAATGCCAAACAGCTGTAAATACTGTAGTGACCTTTCAGTGGTATGTTTGTGTTTTTATATGTGATGTCTATTTCTTCAGCTCTTGAAGAATGACTCATGTCTTGTTTTTAAAGAGTCACTTGAATTGAGTTTGCTACCATAATCAATGGCATGCTTGTGAAATTTAATTTGTGTAGATTTCTCAGTGATATTATTGCATTTCTCTTCTATGTACACTATACACACCTTGAATAAATCACATCAGTGAGTAACAATTTCACTTTGTATGTTTGTGTTTACTTTATGTGTGCTTTTCTGATACAGTCAACCCCCCCCCCCTGTTTTACAACACCACTCTGTTAATAATGCCTGTGCATTTAAGACTTCAAGATCCCGCCGCGGGTTAGGGGGAAGAATTTACCCGATGCTCCCCAGCATGTCGTAAGAGGCAACTAACGGATTCTGTTTCTCCTTTTACCCTTGTTAAGTGTTTCTTGTATAGAATATAGTCAATTTTTGTAAAGATTTTAGTCAAGCAGTATGTAAGAAATGTTAAGTCCTTTGTACTGGAAACTTGCATTCTCCCAGTAAGGTAACATATTGTACTACATTGCAAGCCCCTGGAGCAAATTTTTGATTAGTGCTTTTGTGACAAGTGCAGGCATGAAAATTCTCCGTATTTTCCGTATTTTTGAAAAAAATAAACCGTATTTTTTTTTATTTTCCGTATTTTTATTTTTTATTTTTTTTCCCTAGTCATAGTTATAGTAAAATAGTTTTGGGGCCATGTTTGAATCCAATTTTAAGGCTCAGATAGCCCCAGATTGCACCAAATTGCACCCTTGAAAAAAAAATTTCCGGGGGAGCATGCCCCCGGACCCCGCTAGAAGTCTTGGCGCTTCGCGAATTTTGTTTTCAGTATTTTTTTTTTTCAGTTTTCATGCCTGCAAGTGGCTCTATCCCATCTCCCCCCCTTTCCCCGTCGCGATATAACCATTCGTGGTTGAAAACGACGTTAAACACCAAATAAAGAAAGAAAGAAAGACTTGAAGACCTGGTTTTAAGACTTGAAGACCTGGTTTTAAGACCTGGTTTTAAGACTTGAAGACCTGGTTTTAAGACTTGAAGACCTGGTTTTAAGACTTGAAGACCTGGTTTTAAGACTTGAAGACCTGGTTTTAAGACCTGAAGACCTGGTTTTAAGACTTGAAGACCTGGTTTTAAGACTTGAAGACCTGGGTTTAAGACCTAGTTTTAAGACCTGAAGACCTGGTTTTAAGACTTGAAGACCTGGTTTTAAGACTTGAAGACCTGGTTTTAAGACTTGAAGACCTGGTTTTCTCACATTTTGGAGGTCTTGGAAGGGGGGTACTACTGCACCGTAACATACTGTTTTTTCATTCAAACCATGGTTCACAAGTCATAACAGCTCAATGATCTATTTAGGCTGGTCTCTTTGTCTTTAGCAAGATAAGGCCCCCCTGTGAAATGTTAAAAGATCCCTTTCTTTCTGTGTGAACAATGTTGGAAATTTTGGACGTTTTCAAATTTGCCTCACTTCTGTGGAAAGAGTCAAACAATTGTGACAATAGACAATGTTTGGAAATAACTGTCGGTGGTGGTTTCTAAGCGTTGTGGGAGAGTTGTGCCCCACTTTTAAACAATAACACCTGGTCGACCAGTTAAAAACATTAACCTAAGCGAATAACTGACTGATTTGTATGTTCTGCTGTACGCCCTCCATATAACCCTATTTACGATTTGGTGTGTCAATGATCACTTGCCCCGATTGAATGTCGACAACATGTTATGCCTTAGATCACGTGAGTTTGGCTTGACGTCACATGAGTTTGGCTTGATGTCACATGAGTTTGACTTGAGGTCACGTGAGTTTGGCTTGTGGTCAAGTGAGTTTGGCTTGAGGTCACGCGAGTTTGGCTTGTGGTCACGTGAGTTTGGCTTGATGTCACATGAGTTTGGCTTGTGGTCACGCGAGTTTGGCTTGTGGTCACGTGAGTTTGGCTTGTGGTCACGTGAGTTTGGCTTGACGTCACATGAGTTGGCTTGTGGTCATGCGAGTTTGGCTTGTGGTCATGCGAGTTTGGCTTGTGGTCACGTGAGTTTGGCTTGTGGTCACATGAGTTTGGCTTGTGGTCACGCGAGTTTGGCTTGTGGTCATGTGAGTTTGGCTTGTGGTCACGTGAGTTTGGCTTGTGGTCACGCGAGTTTGGCTAGTGGTCACATGAGTTTGGCTTGACGTCGCATGAGTTTGGCTTGACGTCATGTGAGTTTGGCTTGTAGTCACGTGAGTTTGGCTTGTGGTCACGTGAGTCTGGCTTGACGTCATGTGAGTTTGATCACTGCAGGCATCGCCAGTGAATCATGGCTCTGATGTGCAGATCGAAAGAAAACGGCATCACATAGAGTGGACACTGCATAACATACACATCAGTCAGTTATTCTCTGGGATTACTGGTTTTGACTGGTTTTGACTGGTTTTGACTGGCCGACCACTGAATATTGTTTGTCTCGCTAAAGTTGGACACAACTCTTCCCCAATGCTTGGAAATCCTAAAAACGTCTATTCTCATCTGCATAAAGTCTACTTGCAGGATACACACAAACCAAAAAGAATGACATAACACACGACAGGGACAGTTAGTAATGACCTTTATTCTCACAGCTACACATGCAAACACTTTCATCTCACGCAACTCTTTCCACAAACTAAATTCAAAACATCCTGGGTACTTCAACTTAAAGGTACATGTATTATTTAATTCCTCAACTACCATCCCTTTACAACTGTACTGACTTTTGATAGCTCATTACCGAATGGTTATAGTTAACCATACACAGCGGCAAGCCTAAAAGATGTTAGCAGAGAAAGTGTATCTCCAAAAAGAATGATTTCTTACATCATTACCAGGTACTTGTGTATGTGACATGAATAATAATTCATTTCCACCAGCACAAAGTCACTAAATGATTTGAAAACATTAATTCTCATTCAGCTGATTCACTGAGTCTGACTGCATCACAGAAAAATGCCCATACACATTTTAATTTCAGCTAAAGTTAAAACATCTTTTAACCTTCGCAGGTGGTCGTGGGTCCATGTGGACCCAGAAGGGTGTTTAATTGCAAATATCTCTTAAAACTAGTTGGAATTTTTTAATGAGCTTTTAAGAATGCCTCAGGCACCTAAAAAGCTCATGTCATAAAATTTCAGCGAGAATAAATTTTTAAAAAAAAGGTCATATTTAGACTACAAACATCGTGGGGCCGTGTGGACCCATGTTTCTCAAAGAAGGAAACGAGAAGCATGGGTCCACACGGCCCCACGATGATTTTCGTGTGTAGTCGATAACCCGGACGGGCGAAGGTTAATGCAATCACTGCATGTGCAGCAAAATATTACACATTGGAACCCCCATTCTAACCTACTACCCCACTGAATTAAGATTACTCCCTTACTCTCCCCCCTCCCCCTTCTTTCTCTCTTTCAAACACACACACACACACACACATATTTTCTGCTCACAACAAATTCCTTCCTTTTTATACTTTAACTCACTGTCTTCAGATTTCTGGAGGTCTTGAACAAAAAAGGGAGGGGGGGGGGGGGAATTTCAAATTCATTTACATATATTCACAACAAAGAAATAAAACATAGTGGCGACTGGAGCTACTTCATCATATTCCTCGACTCGAGAGTTGCAGAGCGTCTTCTCATGTTTGTCTGCTGTAACTTCCATCTGAAGTGAGAGACCCCAGACTAGGAGTAGGACGAAAGCGGATGTAGTCTGTAGAGGTTATTTTCCGATGCGCTGTACGACCCATTCCTGCTGGCACAGCGGGCAGCGGTTGTTCTGCTTCACCCAAAGCGACATGCAGCAATTGTGGAATGAGTGATTGCAGTCCCCCCACACCACTGCAAGTACACACACCAGAAAAATTACACAAGTGATTGCAGTTCCCCCACACCACTGCAAGTACACACACCAGAAAAATTACACAAGTGATTGCAGTCCCCCCACACCACTACAAGTACACACACCAGAAAAATTACACAAGTGATTGCAGTCCCCCCACACCACTGGCACTGCAAGTACACACACCAGAAAAATTACACAAGTGATTGCAGTCCCCCCCACACCACTACAAGTACACACACCAGAAAAATTACACAAGTGATTGCAGTCCCCCCACACCACTACAAGTACACACACCAGAAAAATTACACAAGTGATTGCAGTCCCCCCACACCACTACAAGTACACACACCAGAAAAATTACACAAGTGATTGCAGTCCCCCCACACCACTACAAGTACACACACCAGAAAAATTACACAAGTGATTGCAGTCCCCCTACACCACTGCAAGTACACACACCAGAAAAATTACACAAGTGATTGCAGTCCCCCCACACCACTACAAGTACAAACACCAGAAAAATTACACAAGTGATTGCATTCCCCCCACACCACTGCAAGTACACACACCAGAAAAATTACACAAGTGATTGCAGTCCCCCCCACACCACTGCAAGTACACACACCAGAAAAATCACAATCACATGTAAAGGCTTAGATCAGAAATACAGTGGAACACCCATTTTAGTTTTAAGACCCCTCAATTTAAGACTAATCCCCTTTTTAAGACCTTGATTTATCAGGGATTGATCCCTCCATCTAAAGACTCCCTCCTTTTTCAGACCTGATTGTCCCACATTTTGAGGTCTTAATTAAGTTAAAAGGGGGGTTGCAGTGTACTTATGAAAGAGAGATCGCTCACTCCAGCAAATGTCTCTTACAACTCAAAGTAATAATTGAAGTAATTGGAAAAGCATCATCAGCCATCTCAGTCACTTTATGCTGCCGTGGAAAAGTTGGAACTTGGACATGTTTGAAGTACATGCGATACCATTACTTGGCCGATTAGCTAATTATTCACTTTGACACATTTGGATGATTTTTAACATCCTGCGGGTTGGCAGAAACTACAAATTCTGGCTTCAAGTTCCATAGTATTATAAGTACGGCTAAAGATAACCCACTGCAAAACTGATGGATAGCCTAAGTCTAAGAGTAAGATTTTTGCAGGTTTATTACAATTTCATAGCTTGGTTGATCGATGTAACGCTAAAAGTAAAACTACAAAACTGTACAATGTAAAACTGAAAACAATGGAATAATATCCCATGAAAGCAAAGTATTTAATAGATAGAAAGGAAATTAACTCACCAACACAGTCATCCTGTTTATTTTCAGACTGACACCGCAGGCAAGCATCTGGAAGAACAAAACAACTTCTAAGGTCATACACATAAACCACCTTTTCAACATTACTGATACTTTTACTTAACTAGGGTCAGGTATTTTTAGAGAACCCGACCTAATATTTGGCCGACTGAAAGCTAAGGCTTGCAATAAGCACATACATGTATATATATGCAAGCTACTTTAAATTTGCGATATCATTATCACCCTTATCCCACTGCTAAACATTAAAAGTAATATGAATGATAGTGCTCAATGGCTGAATAAACCTGCAAATGACAATGAAAATTAAAGGGACAGTAAGCCTCCCGTAAACCATCACAGATACTGTCAGGCTTTTACACCCTTTTGTTTAAACACTCACCGCTTGAGAACATCCTAGGTGCCCTACGTACAGAGCGAGCAATTTTCAAAGAATTAATTTTGCGGATTGTCTGATCAGACAATCGGACGGTGCGTTTTGGCGCTAGACCTAACTTTTAAAATCTAAATAATAGATTGACAGCTTGTTACACAAACATCCTTAAATCATAAAAGAATTCTTTTTTCATCAAGACAAGATCAGTACAATTCAAAGTTTTAAAAGTTTGAAAAAAGAAAAGCCCGGAAGCAGGGTCACGCAGGTCGTGGTTCTCGTAGCAGACAACGGTTATAATGCCTATCGCCAGTTCCTCTGAACAGTCAAAAGCCATCGCTAGAGTTCGTGTGAATCGCAGCTGTTTGTTGCGTTTAGATTCAGAGGTACATAATAGCATGCTATTGCAGATAAGCTTACAGCCAGTCACACTGAAATCACAAACTGACGGCTACATTGTAAAAAAAAAAGGAAACTGGATCACACGGGTTCACAATGGCTCAGGGGTAACGCAAAAATAAATTCTTTGAAAATTGCTCGCTCTTTACGGAGGGCACCTAGGATGTTCTCAAGCGGTGAGTGTTTAAATGAAAGGGTGTTTGTACTGTGTAAAAGCCTGACAGTATCTGTGATGGTTTACGAGAGGCTTACTGTGCCTTTAAAATTAAAAAAAGATACCATTACCATAATTAACATGCCATCTTGATCAACCTGTAGTACTGTAGTGTAGAAAAGAAGAAATGATACTGATAATGATATGGCCGTGGCTGGAGGTCCGACGAGCCGGATCCGGAGCCTGGGGGCTCAAGCACCAGCGAGTCGGTGCTCGAGCCCCACGGCTCAGGAACCGGCACTCACATGGCTGCTCACCCTGTAAATCATTATTTGTGTTTGTGTAGGAGTTTCTAATCGCTGTTCAATTCAAAGAACTGTGGAGAAAGATTGATAATGATGTTGGATTCAGAAAGACGTGTATTTCGGCAACAGCACGGTCACTGATTATAGACTGACCGTAGCGAGAGATGCGGTTCGTTCGCAGGTGTCAGCGAGATTCTGTTGAAGTATCTCAATGCAAAGATGATTTATCTTTTGCCATGTTAAGTATTTATTTACAGCAATTTTTTTTAACGAATGCTGCTTCAATCTAGCCTCGGGACCAGTGACACACGTTGCTTGGTTCGCGGACGAATTCAGTTATCGTCCGGGCAATGCCGAATCACTGAGTAACTCGTAAGCTGCCTTGTTGCGATCTCAGTTCGATCACCGAAATGCTTGGAATAAAGATTAGAGCAAAGGAAAGTTAAGACGGGGGGAAAACAAATTAAACAGATTATCTTTTTAAAGAAAAAAGAAAAATGGACCGACAATGGCAAGGCTCGAACCGGCGACCTCATGATCTCTAGCGCATTTCACTAACGACTGAGCTAAGAAGGCAAGCTGGCCGATGGGTGTACAATTGGAAGGTCTAGTTTGTGAGATACAAGCTTGATTTAGAACGATCTCATTTTAACCAACCACATTCCTTTCTTGCCATATAAGGAAATGCTACATTACAAATGTTGCGTACACATCACTTCCGGTCATCAGTGAAACGAAGTTCACACCAAAAACACAAACGACTTTTGTTGATTTGGGCGATTCTACTTTTGTTAACTTTGTAATCATGTTTTGGTTATTTCTGTAGAAAAACCTTTAACTTATAGGTTACCTGATTGTTATTTTAACTGTTCATAGATCCCACTTTAAGGTCTGGAGAGGACGCTCAAGTCGATCTTTCACTGGATTTCTGTAGCATAAATTTCCCTAGGTTGCGCTGGGGAAAATCAAAGATGGTGGCCAGGAACCGAATGCTGCTTCACGACTTTAGAGTTCTATTTCTTCCCTAATACCAATAGAATACTTATATTTATAGGGCAGACCTTAATTTGTGAACTGTCTCACTTTGAACAGTTATACATTTTATGAGTAGAGCTTCGGGTTGCAAATTAATCACACATGTATGTGTTGTCAGCGCTTCTTCTGCGAACAGAATTTCTCTGCCATAACGTCTAAACCGCGAAATGTACAACACGCACTGTTGAGTTTCGTTGTGCGCGAGCATCCGAGCGGGCAAGAGAAAATGAGGTGGCGAAAGGAAAGTGGTGGGCTTTGTTCGTCTCTCTAAAACTACCTACTGGTGACTGCCGGTACCAATCCCGAGCCACTCCATAATGATATTGATGCAAATTATACAAACAACGGAACAACAGGCGTTCTCTATCACTGTATCATATGAGACAGAAGTAGAGAGAGAGGAAGACAGACAGATAAAAACAGAGAGAGCGTCAGAGAGAGCGTGAGAGAGAGAGCGTGAGAGAGAGAGAGCGTGAGAGAGAGAGCGTGAGAGAGAGAAAGAGAGAGAGAAAGAGAGAGAGCGTGAGAGACTGAGAGAGCGTGAGAGAGAGAGCGAGAGAGAGAGCGTGAGAGAGAGAGCGAGAGAGAGAGAGCGTGAGAGAGAGAGCGTGAGAGAGAGAGCGTGAAAGAGAGAAAGAGAGAGAGGGTCAGACAGACAGTGAGACACTAGAGCACTGAGCAGTAGAGGCAGACATACCCCAGAAAGATCCGACTCTAGACTAGTCTGCTCTAAGACAGCGAGAGTGAGAGTTAAACTTAAAGTCTAATTCTTCAGCGACAATTAAAAAATAATAAAACATACATAATACCAAGAAACATCCCCAACAGAAACAAACACACCAGGAAACTACGTAAACGAACAAAAAATGTTCGCGAGTATCGGAGTAACACTAACAGTAACACATTACACAGGAATCAAAACAGTCATATCGATACACACAGATATATGTTCCTTACCCATCACTTGAACTCGGCAAATGGCACATGTATCACATTCTACATCCCAGCTCCACATTGCTACCAGATTCCACTTCTTGAGTGTGAACATTTTCTCTGGTTTGCTGCTTGTTTCTTTGTCAGCTTCGCGATCCACATCCATCTCCTCCGCCATTTTGTCTAATGTTTTGTTTGCACTGAATTATCTCCCTTCCATTAAAAAATTGTTAAAAATCATTATGCGCAAGGGCTACCATTGTTTTAATAATTATTTGGAAAGACAATTTTGCTTTCAACGCCTCCATTTTCTTTGGTTGTTTTGCAATAGAGAAGTCTATTTTCGATTTATGCCTGAGTAATTAAACCACATATATTTTCTTTAGTAGTCGATTTCGTTTAGTGCTAGTTTTTCTCCTTCTCCCTCCAGAGACATAACCCATAACTAACTAAACAACGACTAAAAAAAACACATGTGTGTCTCTGTCCCTCCCGCCTTGTTTTTTCATCTAGCTGTTTGTTTTTCATGAGATTAATTTCTCTTGAATGCTATGTCTATGAGTCTGTCAGAGAAAGAGAAAAGAAATTAGGTAGGCGTATATAGCAAACATATATTTGCCTTTCAACATTTATTTTAAAATAAACTGTGATAATGATTATGGTACAGTGTACCACGTTTTTGTACTGAATGCACATTATTACGGTAATTTTCTCTTCATCGGCAAGACTAGACTTTGTGAGAAAGTTAATGGAGAGATAGTAGAGTTTGTCCGCGTATCAGTCCGGCTGAGTTTGTGCGTTTTGCGCATAATAGATGGTAATCGCCCCACACGGTAATCTCACCCGGCGAACTTGAACTAAAGGGAAGTCACTGACCTTTGGGATTCCCCGAAACTTTTGTGTAAACGAATCGAACAGATGATTCACAACTCCTGTCCTTGAGTTCAAATAAACGCGGGGGGACAGCGCTTACTCTTTCATTGAAGACAGTGCGATGATGCAAAACACAATGCAGCAGACGACAGTTTCACGCACTGACTGCGGTCATTCGAGGTACGTACGGAATATTTAAAACTTGCCAAATTGTCATGTTTACGTCATACTCATAGTCAGTGTAACGTGACTTTCTTGAATGGATAAGCACGCTTGTTTTATAAATCTTTGCTTACGCTTTTAGCCTCTGAGGCTCTCTTTCATTATTAATAGTGTCGCTGACGCTTATTCTGGGCACTGTCTGTCTCTCTCAAGCCGCCCGCACCGCCCGGCCTCAGTCGTGACTCACTGAGTCGTACCCCCCCCCCCCCCCCCTCCCTCGATCTCAGCCCCCCTCCCCCCCCCCCCCTCGATCTTAGCCGCTCCCCCCCCCCCCCCATCACTGACACCCACCCACACACACACACATACACACACATGCGCTGCTTTACTAGAGTTTGTAGATTTATCATTCCTGGAGATCGCTCTCGATTAGCCTTGTTGAATTAGATGTGCTGAATGACTTGCTTTGACAATTTTGTTCTACATTGTACTTTTGGGTTATAGTCTATCACCCCCCCCCCCCCCAGTCCACCTGTCCGGGACCCTAGCTACCACCAGTGTGACAGGAAGGATATCTGTCTCTCTCTATATATATATATGTCTCTCAGTGGCTCTCTCACTCACCGCACACACACACACACACACACACACGCACACACACAGACACACACACACACACACACACATCTATACTGAGGTAACCCCTTATACCTGCCGCCTTCCATCTTGCATCTACCCTGGCCCCCCCTACCAGCTGCCCCCCCCCCCCCCCCCCCCCTCTCTCTCTCTCTCCTGTCCCACAAGGGTGACATTTTTCACCTCCATAATTCTCCTGAGTCTTCCAAAGTCCCTAATCAGTCCGGAGCAGAACAATTTAGATTCCCCAGCAAAACGTTGTGAGTGAGTGGGAAATGGCTGACCTGCTGGTTATTTCCTTCATTCCGCAAGCATGGAATGACATTTGACATACATTGTACACCTAGAACAGGAAATGCAGTCAAACCAACCCTCGCAACCACTCCCAAGGATTACTGACAAGTTTTTTTCCTATGGTAATTGGCCTTTCCATAGCGACCACCTGTCTGTATAATGACCACTAAGTCTTTTGCTTGGTCCCTTGGGTACCGTGGTCTGTATAATGACCGCTAAGTCTTTTGCTTGGTCCCTTGGGTACCGTGGTCTGTATAATGACCACTAAGTCTTTTGCTTGGTCCCTTGGGTACCGTGGTCTGTATAATGACCACTAAGTCTTTTGCTGGGTCCCTTGGGTACTGTGGTCTGTATCTGTATCTGTGATAATACGTAGAAAAACCACTTCTGGCATTTGATCAACGGAAAGGAGGAGCGCATGTAAATAAGTCCTAGACTGGGTGGAGCTGAGATTTAAAGATCTCCACAGATCCTGCCAGAACTTGATCGTCCTGTAGATGGTTCCAGTCTACGATCGTCCTGGGAAAATAAGAGTTCTTGTGAATGTCTGTTTTTTTCAGGAATAGGTTGAAAGCAGCGGCTATTGTTGAGGTACGTGCGGAATATTTAAAACTTGCACATTTTAAAACTTGTAAATTGTCATGTTTACGTCATAGTAATTGAAACCTGACTTTTAGATGGTATAGACAGGTTTTGCCTTTGACTGTTACAAAATGATTTGGAAGACTAGAATGCTGAAAATGCATGCCATTTTCGGGCTACGGTCGGCTCCTACCCAGAGTGGAAGTGCTATGGTTCCTATGGGAAGGCTGGAATCACACAGCCGAGTGTCATTCACTTAACGAATGCGACTTTGAGGGTGCTCAGGTTCTGTTTACCTGACCAACACCGCAGGTGCGGCAGTTCTCGGGCCTGGTTGACACCAGGATATATTATGACAGTAAGTGTAGAGTGCTGCCCTGTCACGTAGTCTCAAACCAAATTGGAAATCCATAGCATCATCATTATAATCATCATCATCTCATTAATCATCCAAAATTATAAAATGTCCTTGCTCTTGTGGCCCTTCATGCCCGGAGCTCTCATGGTGACCTTGGTCTCAGTGTTCCTGTTCGATCCTTCCCTGAATAGTACTTCTGCTGTCAGTCTTCAACGTGTGACGTTCTGGGGGGTCGACGGAGGGACGTGGTGGCGGTCTGCTCTCTGGAGGGGACGCTCACTTAGTCTGGCTCCGCGACTTAGCAGTCAATGTCGTTAGTAGGGAGCATAGTAGGTAGTGGGCTGAGTCCGTTAGCTCGGGACAGACCCACTACTGAACACCGTCGAAGTGACTCAGCAGAAGTGCAGTGTCAACTTCCGAGGGTAGCCTACCGCAGCGACCCGACACCCCTCCCTGGAGCGTCTGTAAAATCGACAGGTCTGGCAGCGGAACGAAATTCAGATGTGGATGGAGCAGCGAATGCAGGGACGGGGCGGTGTGAGAGAACACCGGAACAAGGAACAGGTGTAAGGGAAAAAAAAGAAGAAAAAAAAGAAGAAAATGTTAGATGCACCTCGATCTTTTACACAAAAAAATTAATTACAAACAAGCAAAAAGAAAACAAAGGAAAAAAAAACTAAAAAAGGAGACAAGAACAAAAAACAAGTCGCGTAAGGCGAAATTACTACATTTAGTCAAGTTGTGGAACTCACAGAATGAAACTGAACGCACTGCATTTTTTCACAATGACCGTAGTCCGCCGCTAGTGCAAAAGGCAGTGAAAGTGACGAGCCTGTTCAGCGTGGTATCGGTTGTGCTGTGCTGCATAGCACGCTTTTCTGTACCTCTCTTCGTTTTAACTTTCTGAGCGTGCTTTTAATCCAAACATATCATATCTATATGTTTTTGGAATCAGGAACCGACAAGGAATAAGATGAAATTGTTTTTAAATCGATTTTGGAAATTTAATTTTAATCATAATTTTTATATTTTTAATTTTCAGAGCTTGTTTTTAATCCGAATATAACATATTTATATGTTTTTTGAATCAGAACATGATCAAAAATAAAATAAAAGTAATTTTAAATCGTTTTATAAAAAAATAATTTTAATTACAATTTTCAGATTTTTAATGACCAAAGTCATTAATTAATTTGTAAGCCTCCATGCTGAAATGCAATACCGAAGTCTGGCCTTCGTCGAAGATTGCTTGGCCAAAATTTCAATCAATTTGATTGAAAAATGAAGGTGTGACAGTGCCGCCTCAACTTTTACAAAAAGCCGGATATGACGTCATAAAAGACATTTATCGAAAAAATGGAAAAAAGGCCTGGGGATTTCATACCGAGGAACTCTCATGTAAAATGTCATAAAGATCGGTCCAGTAGTTTAGTCTGAATCGCTCTACACACACACACGCACACACACACTCACACACACACACACACACACACACACACACACACACACACACACACACACACACACACACACACACACACACATACACATACACCACGACCCTCGTTTCGATTCCCCCTCTATGTTAAAACATTTAGTCAAAACTTGACTAAATGTAAAAAAGAGGAATTTAAGAAGGGGAAAATCAGAACAGAGAAAAAACCAGGTGTCACCAAAGGCCCTGTTTGTTCTTTTGAATTCGTTCTACTAAATGGTTACCTCAAATAATGTTGCACCTCTTGCGCGGAGATGGAACAAGTATTGAAATAAAAGAGTAACAAATAATTAACAAATTGGGCGGAAAACAAAGGAAAGAAAAAATGAAAAGGAAAATGATGAAAGTAAGGGGAAGGAAAAGAGACTGAACAAAAGAAAGAAAAGAAGAAAACAACAAGAAAAGAAAAGGCATGAAGAAGAAAAGACTAAGGTGTCAAAAACAGACGCGTGGAGAAAAAAACGCTACTTACTCGCCTTCGCCGCTGACAAACGGGGGATAGGGATGTTTGCACTTGTTAACCTCTTTATTCTCCCATGCTTGTCTGAGCTGTGCATTTGACATTTCTCACCCACAGTAAGAGGATCACATTAACAGACACCTTTTCCACCTGACATTTGAACCGGTGATGCTGCGTGTAATTAACGTGACTGCAGGTTTGCCCCTGGTGGTGGAGGGTTGTGGATAATTAAGGTAAATAGCAGAAATCGCAGGTAACTTCTGGGGGAGGGGGGAGGGGACTGGAGGATAAAAGACAATCCTCTTTTTGAGCTTACCAGTATAAAAAAAAAAGGAAAATTGGGTTCAGTGTGTTGTGGGCTCAGTGTGTTGTGGGTTCAGTGTGTTGTGGGCTCAGTGTGTTGTGGGTTCAGTGTGTTGTGGGTTCAGTGTGTTGTGGGCTCAGGTTGTAGGCTCTTTCTATTTTACTCCCCCTTGGAGGGGGGGAGGGGGGGGGGGTAAGACTGGAGGATAAAATACATCCTCTGTTTGAGCCTTGTTGGAGGTAAGAAAAGTGGAATATTAGTTTCTGTGTGATGCAGGATCAGGTTGTAGGCCGTCTCTTTTTACTCTCCCTTGGTTCACATTCTGACAGAAATCGTTCAGAAATCTGCAGAAAGTTGGGGTGTAAATCGGCCATGTGAACAGTGCTTTACAGTTTGTCATAAGCGTTGGCACAGAAGTTTTGGTAAAAAGACTTTGCGAAGTGTTTGCGAAATAAACCTCTAGCTCTATTAAGGAAGGCTTTAAGAGAAAGAAATGGAAGTCATCTAAAAAAACTATAAACTCACAACATAAGCGTCACCAAATGTGTGTGCCTTTTTACATTGTTATGTACCACGTTTGCATTGCCCAATTTAAAATTCTGTTTGAACCAAATGGAAAACATACAGAATGTGACTAGGAAGAAACTCACAGTGCTCAGACTGCGTCCTTTTTGCTGCTATGTTTTCTCCTTCTTTTGCTCTTCCTGGCTAAATGAGTAGTGGTGGAATTCCCTAAATTAACCCCCCACTCACACAAAACAAACAAACAAGTCGCGTAAGGCGAAAATACAATATTTAGTCAAGTAGCTGTCGAACTCACAGAATGAAACTGAACGCAATGCAACGCAGCAAGACCGTATACTCGTGGTCCACCGCTCACGGCATAGGCAGTGAAATTGACAAGAAGAGCGGGGTAGTGGTTACGCTATGCTGCATAGCACGCTTTTCTGTACCTCTCTTCGTTTTAACTTTCTGAGCGTGTTTTTAATCCAAACATATCATATCTATATATTTTTGGAATCAGGAACCGACAAGGAATAAGATGAAAGTGTTTTTAAATTGATTTCGAAAAAAAAATTTTGATAATAATTTTTATATATTTAATTTTCAGAGCTTGTTTTTAATCCGAATATAACATATTTATATGTTTTTGGAATCAGCAAATGATGGAGAATAAGATAAACGTAAATTTGGATCGTTTTATAAATTTTTTTTTTTTTTTACAATTTTCAGATTTTTAATGACCAAAGTCATTAATTAATTTTTAAGCCACCAAGCTGAAATGCAATACCGAACCCCGGGCTTCGTCGAAGAGTACTTGACGAAAATTTCAACCAATTTGGTTGAAAAATGAGGGCGTGACAGTGCCGCCTCAACTTTCACGAAAAGCCGGATATGACGTCATCAAAGACATTTATCAAAAAAATGAAAAAAACATTCGGGGATTTCATACCCAGGAACTCTCATGTCAAATTTCATAAAGATCGGTCCAGTAGTTTAGTCTGAATCGCTCTACACACACACACACACACACACACACACACACACACACAGACACACACACACGCACATACACCACGACCCTCGTTTCGATTTCCCCTCGATGTTAAAATATTTAGTCAAAACTTGACTAAATATAAAAAGAATCTCAGGGGCCCAGCCCCCTACCATATCACCCCACCCCTCAACCACTGAGCAACTGACAGCAAAGTGAAATGCCTGTTGAGGTCTACCCCCCCCCCCCCGCCCCCCCCCCCCGCCGCCCCCCCCCCCCCCCCCCATCCCCTCTCAGCTGCTGAGCAGTTAAGGGCAAAGTCAAATAGCGGGCCGGTCAATGGCGTGTTTGCACTGGTCAGCTGTGAAGGACAAAGGGCACATTTCCTGTGTTCTGGTCAACAGGATGCTGTGGTCAGTAGGATGGTTTATATTTTCATGACAATACAAGAACAAGTCGCGTAAGGCGAAAATACAATATTTAGTCAAGTAGCTGTCGAACTCACAGAATGAAACTGAACGCAACGCAACGCAGCAAGACCGTATACTCGTAGCATCGTCACTCCACCGCCCGTGGCAAAGGCAGTGCACGTGGAATTGACAAGAAGAGCGGGGTATTCGTTGCGCTGAGAAGGATAGCACGCTTTTCTGTACCTCTCTTCGTTTTAACTTTCTGAGCGTGTTTTTAATCCAAACATATCATATCTATATAGTTTTGGAATCAGGAACCGACAAGGAATAAGATGAAAGTGTTTTTAAATTGATTTCGAAAAAAAAATTTTGATAATAATTTTTATATATTTAATTTTCAGAGCTTGTTTTTAATCCGAATATAACATATTTATATGTTTTTGGAATCAGCAAATGATGGAGAATAAGATAAACGTAAATTTGGATCGTTTTATAAATTTTTATTTTTTTTTACAATTTTCAGATTTTTAATGACCAAAGTCATTAATTAATTTTTAAGCCACCAAGCTGAAATGCAATACCGAACCCCGGGCTTCGTCGAAGAGTACTTGACGAAAATTTCAACCAATTTGGTTGAAAAATGAGGGCGTGACAGTGCCGCCTCAACTTTCACGAAAAGCCGGATATGACGTCATCAAAGACATTTATCAAAAAAAAGAAAAAAACGTTCGGGGATTTCATACCCAGGAACTCTCATGTCAAATTTCATAAAGATCGGTCCAGTAGTTTAGTCTGAATCGCTCTACACACACACACTCACACACAGACACACACACGCACACACACACGCACACACACACGCACATACACCACGACCCTCGTTTCGATTCCCCCTCGATGTTAAAATATTTAGTCAAAACTTGACTAAATATAAAAATGGGTTGATGAGAGATCGATACAACTCAGTACAATACAATGCATTGCAATAGTATAATGCAAACCAAAATGCAATGCAATATAATATATATATATTATATAAGGCAATACAATGCAATGCAATGCAATACAATCGTAAAAATGCAAAATGCAATGCATTACACATTGTAATACTATACAATACATCTATATAACACTTTTTTTTCTGAAAGAACACTTGACACTTTTGCCATATTGTCTGTTCCGTGTGTGTCTTATTTCGAGAGTTCCAAGATATCTCTCTCATCACATATACGTTGAAAAGTGACTGGCATGGCCAGGACTTCATGTACGCTAGCTAGCTGAGGCTCTTGCTGGTCATCCCAAGCGTCCTCAGCCGTCTAAGTTACACCTGTAATTACATACCTTGTGGACAGCCGTGGTCAGTTTCATCCCAGGTCATTTTCCCTGACTGGACATTAGAGTGTGCACGTTGGTTGGTTGTTGCCTTGGGTTTCCATGGCTCTTCAACCTGTAATTTGCTGTTCGG